>NW_006913582.1:414691-541711 GCF_000464535.1 Endocarpon pusillum Z07020
CCGCCGCGCCTCCACCGCGTCCATGATATCCACGTCATCCCTCGCATCGCGTCCTCCCTCAACCCAGCCCCTCGATATCGACAACACCAACGCCTACAATACCGCAAAGGGCTACATCACCTCCAACAACACCAGCGGATCGGCCAATACCAGCAACCCCGGCAGCAGTCCCGGCGGGCTCAGCGGCGGCTTCCCGCACGGCGGCGTCATCATCAATGCGCCAGATAAGCGCGGGGATGGACGCGGCCAGCGGAGGAAGAGCAAGGCTCCCGACTTCAAGATGACGGTGCACAAGGCCGGCAAGGAGGGGCCCAAGGTCCAGGCTCGCGCGGTCAGAGGCGGCACGGTGCTGAAGTTTACCTAATCTAGAGTGCTGGGAATGGCAAGAGTTTGGTGGGGAGTAGTTAGCTGTGGCGAACAGAAAGGCTACTGCGTTACTTACTTGCTTACTTCCTTCCAGCCGAGTATGGCGCTTGAGAGTGACCTAGGTAGGCATGGGGCAACACCGGAGTGAGAGAGCGGATAAACTGCGCCTTGCTTGGGGTCCTGGCGCTGCCCGATTCTTGTGTCAGACAGGCATGGCATGACTAGCATGCATAGCATAGTAGAGCAGAGCAGAGCATAGTAGGTTGGCGTTTTATTGCATAGCGTTGTTATTACACAGAGAAATAGTAAATGCTCCATGATTTTTGCTTGCTTCACACCGGTTCTGAGTAGGTAGGTTGAAATCGATTTCTCATCATGTACGATTGATTGATTGATTGCGTGTGGAGGGGGGGAGGAGGAGGAGGACATCCAGACCAGGATTCCACGTACTAGTTAGAGCAGAGAGAGCGATGTTCCTGTCCTTGTAGCCGTGTGGTGCTGTAGTTGCAGGAGCTGCAGGCGTGACGGACGCCCCGGGCCAGAGGCTTTATTTCTCTCAGAAGGTTCTTCTTCTTCTTCTTCTTCTTCTTCTTCTTCTTCTTCTTCTTCTTCTTCTTCTTCTTCTTCTTCTTCTTCTTCTTCTTCTTCTTCTTCTTCTTCTTCTTCTTCTTCTTCTTCTTCTTCTTCTTCTTCTTCTTCTTCTTCTTCTTCTTCTTCTTCTTCTTCTTCTTCTTCTTCTTCTTCTTCTTCTTCTTCTTCTTCTTCTTCTTCTTCTTCTTCTTCTTCTTCTTCTTCTTCTTCTTCTTCTTCTTCTTCTTCTTCTTCTTCTTCTTCTTCTTCTTCTTCTTCTTCTTCTTCTTCTTCTTCTTCTTCTTCTTCTTCTTCTTCTTCTTCTTCTTCTTCTTCTTCTTCTTCTTCTTCTTCTTCTTCTTCTTCTTCTTCTTCTTCTTCTTCTTCTTCTTCTTCTTCTTCTTCTTCTTCTTCTTCTTCTTCTTCTTCTTCTTCTTCTTCTTCTTCTTCTTCTTCTTACTCTAGTCTACGCACAGCCACCCCCCGTTTCTTCCACACCCACTCCCTCCTCCTCCACTCCCTCCTCCACCTCCTGCTCCGCCCCTCTCCTCTTCTCCTCCTCCAGCTCCTGAATCCTCGCTTCCAACCGCTGGATGTACTCCGCTGCCCCCCTGAACACGATATGGTTCCCTGTTCCCCGCGGCCTTGAGCCCCTTCCACTCCCGGTCAGCTGGCGGCGCGCTCGGCGGGGCGCGTGATGTGGGTCTGGCGGCGGGCGCGGGCGGATTGGGTGGTTGCGGTTGTAGATGCGGATGCGGATGCGGTTGTGGTAGGGTGGGGATGGGGTGTGGTGTTTGACGTGGTGTTTGCAGTTGTGGATGTGGTTGTGGTAGGGTGGGGATGCGGTGTGGTATTTGACGTGGGGTTTGCAGTTGCTGTGATGGAGTTGGAGTTGGTTGGAGTGCTTGTTGTGAGCGTTGAGGTGGTATTGCGGTGGGTGGGGTTAGGGATGGCGTTCTGCGCCCTGAGGGAGTGGTTGGAGTTTGGAGGCGGCAGACCACTGGCCGTGATGTTGACGAAGGCGTTCTGTGTGACATCGTTAGGGAGGAGTTGGAAAAAGACGCTGAGGCTTGATGGTTCATGGATTGTTTCGTACTGACCTGGTTACTGGAGAACGGTAGAGGCGTATATGGAACTGTACCTTGCTCAGACTGGGATGGCAGGACGATTGGAGGCTGAATTTTAGCAACCATGTCGAGACTATCGATGAATTCTGAGTGCAATTGGCTCAAGGTTGGATATACAAAAGCACGGTTTCCAAAGTTGGACTCCATGATGCCGATTGATGATGAATTCCACAGGCTGGATGATGTATACCGGATGTGTGTGGTTTTTTCTTTCGCTCTCTTACCGGTGCAGTGGTGCTGAAGTCGAGTCCTGCGGTGAGTGATAATATACAGAAGACTTGATTTGGAGACCGCACAATGAATTTATTGCGCTGACCTCTGGGTGCGGTGTTCAGGGAACACACGACCCTCAAAAGCCGCATCATACCGCACGAATTCCATGTCCGACACTGCCTGTGTCAAACAATTCAACAAGTCCTGCACCAAGGCACTCTTCCAATACCCAGTCGAAATTCAGCCCATAGAGCTGCTTCCATTTCTTCGTCCTTCCAGCTAGGACGCCGGCATATTCGCCCCGGACCTTTTTGGCATTAGACACTTTGTTGTCAGAATCTACAGCACCATCCCATCGTTCCCGCAGGATATACAAAGGAGCTTCCTTGTATTTCGACTTCCCAAGCAAGTGGAGGAGATGTGCCCGCGCATCATTGATCAGACGGAGATACACACCTGTATTCGGAAGAGACAGTGTGAGCTCCGAACCTGATCCGGTTGCGACTAGATCACAGCTGTCGGACCTTGCACTTCCAATACCTCCCAAGCTTTCAAAAGCAGCCTCACCACCAGCTGCCTCTACGGAACCAGATGCCTGTCGAGCAATAGTTGCAGGTGCAAGACGGTTTCCAGCAGTTGTGGCCACACTGGACTTTCTAGATATGCCAGACGAAACGAGAAAGCCGGCATTTCTTAATGCTGTAATCTCACCCGCAGACAAGGATTTGACAGATATCGTTGAAGAACGGGGTTGTTGATGAAGAAGCTCAATGAGTTTACCTAGAATATGTCAAGGTTCGAAACCCACAGAGGAGCATTACCCACCTAAAGTGGATGGTTCCAACCGACTATCACGTATCTTTGCTTCCAGATCCTCGGTGTGAACGAGAAATTCACCAAGGCCAGACACTTCATTACCTCGGCCAGATACAGAAAGTTTGCGAATGTTGCCTGCTGCAATCAAATTGGCAACCTCTCGCTCTGTTCGGGTTGAAGCTGCGAGCAGGGCATGGACATGTGCAAGTGATACTATCAAGGGCAAACTCCTGCGGAAGTTGAGGACCTCGGCAATGCGAGTGCTGTTCATTCCAGCACGTTCCGGGACATCACTGAACATACTTCCATGACTATGTTTGATGGCTTGAAGGACGTTGCTGACAGGAGACATGCCAGCAAGTGAGATGACTTGGCCCGTATCGCCGAGCTTCTCACTTTCGTCATCGCCTGCTATATGAATTTCATTCCCCACAGACTTTCTCCGCTGAACAGGTTTCCTCCTTGGAAGGGTGGAAAATGGAGAAGAAGACGACCTCTTCACTGATGGTGTCGTGGAACCAGGCTTACGAATGCGCGAGGAGTGAGCAGCATTCAGGTAGAGCGGCATGCTTGAATCGATGTCTCTGGAGTACTGGAGTACGGAAGTACAGAGTAGTCCCTACTGATAGGCTTGAGCTTGGGTTTGTACGCGTTTTCTGGTTAGTAACACTCCATAATCCCCTCTTCCTGTTGACACTACTAGTAGTGAGTTGAATGGTGGCAACTGTAATAATAATTATCCGGGCCTTACTTTGCTCTAACTGGGTTTAGATATATTGCCGAGCATAGCGCGCGCTTCTGGGGGAAGCCGCAGTCACGGCGGTTTTGATACACCCAGCCTCGAGCCTCGGCCTTTGTTTCAGATTCTCATACTCCATAACCATTCTCCATCCCTTCCGAGTGCTTACATGAGTGATGCTTATCACCAAGGTATGAAAGCACAGTATCGCTCAGCAGAAGGTTGCAAATCAACACGCGATATGTACAAGGAGAACACATTACTGTTATGGACGGAACAGCATACAAAGTAGAGTTATTCTCAACCTACCACCAGCTCAAACCGCACAATGTGCTGTAAAGATCGAGCTCTCAGCATCACATCTCAGAAGGAAGTTCCTAGCCAGCAGTGGACGGGGAAAATCGACTCACTACAGCACTTACTGATTGACCTGCAGCTTGCATCATAATTCTATTGGAGGGAGGAATCATCAATTGTTGGACCAACAGACCGCGGCCCTCGGAGGACCTATTAAATAGCTTATATCCGACATCAATCATTGTGCATTCTGACCTCATTTCGAGTGGTAAGCGTGAGTTGTTGCCCAATCGACCCCCTCCCCTTCCCCCTAAGGTGTTTAGATCCATTGTCGATTGAGGTGTGCAGCGCGGTGATCATCCCTCTGTCTTTGGGTTTTGCCGTCAATCACTTGCTGTTTAGCTAATTACGATCACAACCGTGAAAATCAGCAACCTTCCTACTAAGTCCAGGAGACGACATCAACGAGGATACATGATTTTTGCACACCTGGTCTACAAGTACGCATAGACACAATAGATAGGATCTACCTGCATTATATTTGTTCTTTCCTTATTGCCACCTAGTACGTGCTCGAAACCCCTACTGAACAGTTAGAGCCTCTAGAAGACAGGGCTGGTGACACCGGAGACCCTTTTCTAGTACAAACTCACGGGCTCCTTACAGCCTGCTAGGCGAAGTAGATCTCTACATCTTTGCGGGATTTTCCGGACCTACCGCTCATGATTGTTGGTAGAGGAGACAATTTGTCTCGCAACAAACCATTCTTGGGTGCTTACCAAGTACGGCCCATTTTACTACAATAGTATGCATACTACGTACATAACCGACTACAGGGCCCTCTATTCAGTCAATTCACACTGCCTTTGAAAATGCTACGAGATTACCCGCGTAGTCTCGCAAGTCCAAGCTACTTCTAGATCTACGGAGTAACTGCTAACGGTTTACAATTCAATGCTTTGAATGAGC
This sequence comes from Endocarpon pusillum Z07020, assembly GCF_000464535.1. Taxonomy (NCBI): domain Eukaryota; kingdom Fungi; phylum Ascomycota; class Eurotiomycetes; order Verrucariales; family Verrucariaceae; genus Endocarpon; species Endocarpon pusillum. The sequence goes on from NW_006913582.1 coordinate 419,789, forward strand.
TGTTGGTTGTCATTTCGGAACCGTCTTCTCAACTCATCCCTGATATTTCTTCCACCGGGCAGAAGTACCTGGCTACAGAATGGAGGCAGTAAGGGTACAAATCGAAGTGGTGGTACGAAGTCGTGCATCAAAAGTCTTTAGTATGCGCTCACTAGGATAATTAAAAGCTAGCTTTTCTTGTACTAGGGTTCTGCTAGTATGCGGTCCTGCTGTAAGGATGGTCAGAGGGGTGGGTGGCTGAAGCTTGGCTGACATAGGCGTATACGTAGTAGACCACGTTAAATCATCTAAAGAGGCCCCTAGGTGTCTCTAGGATAAGGGGGTGATAGCAGGTATCTCTAAGGCTCTACCCCTATAGCGCATTTTCTATGTAGTACGCGCCGTTAAAGCTTACGTACTACGTAGTACGTAGTAGATCGAGTGTGCTAGTGACGCTCTAAATTTAGCGTATATTGAAGACTTTTAAGGCACGACTTCGTAGGGTTCTCATCTACTACTAGTTAGTACGTATGTGCATCTTCCTTTTCTCAACCACCACGGCTGCTTTGAAGCATGGCTGACTAGGAAAACTCAGAATCATGGCAACTTTCAGCCAACATGACGAATTCTTCTTCGCTTTCGACCAAGAATTTTGGCATAGCCTGACCTTATTCTGGTCTTGCTACCATGCACTTCTCGGCCAAATTGGCTGTGGACACATCCCATTGACGCGAGTTAAACCTTACTATCACACCATATTGACCTTGCTCTCAGACGTGATCAACTGGACGGAAGTAGAAGCTGTGTAAACCACTAAGCGACTTACCCTGACCTAAAACTGCCATATCCGCATTATCTTGCAGGAAGTTTCGCATAGCAAATAGTGCATATCAAGTCACACGGAGCCAGTCTATGGAGTTCGGAGTCTCGTCAGCGTGGGGGCAAAAGAATCCTAAACGTATCATCAATGCCGCATTTCGAACTCGTTGAGTTGTGCAGAGGGCAGACAAGGATGCTCAGGCAGATCCAACGTAGTGCAGCATATACTACTCGGCGAAACCCAACATCTCATAGCAAAAGGCCTCAGCGGAAAAATCTTGCTGTCTAGCTTCAAAGCGAATATTTCACAAATCAGCGATGTGACGTCCGGGTTGACTTTTAGTTTGGCCGGGGTGGGAAACAACAAGCGAAGGCCAGTGCCCGTTAGTACTTAATGGGGAGGCGAAACATGCGATTTGTGGATGGATCATGGAAAAGTGACTTCCGACATAGTGAATCGCTTATGTGAGTTGCGATGAAGGTTACACCGCACTAATCCCAAAAATTCACAGATGATTGGACAGGAATGCTGGAAAGCCACACTTTTTGTACGGTTCCGACATCACCCGTACAATATGGTCTGATGGGTGGGTTGATTTGCAACCTAATCCGGTGAACCATTCTACTATTGAATATCACGATAAGGAGAAGGAAGGAATACTGCTCTAGTACTTGCGTATGAACAGGACAGGTTGAAGATTCTTTTGGTCCGGAAAAGAAAAAATGCATGGAATGCCATTCGTCAATGCAACACGCTGCCCTAATAGCAAGCGGAGATTTTTGACTTGTTAGGGGGGGAGGCATTCAAACGCGGCTGGTGGGTGGCTGCCTCTAGGATCCGCCCCACACATGCGACTTTGACAAGCCCTCCCAATCAATGACCAGAACTGGTTAGTAACATACAGTCATCTACTCCGTATATTCGTAATAGCTTTTGGTGTTTCATGTGCTTAACTGAATAACAACACCAACTCCTTGAAGGCTAAGCTTCTAACGAGTATCATGCCACGCCACCATCGGGATGATGGACAGACTACAGATTCTGGTAGGTCGCCTGATAGGACACACAGACATGCCGGTCCCGTAACTTCAAGTAAGGATGATGGAGAATCATGGAAGCCCACAGCACCACGGTAACTAGACATCAGACATACCTGGAAAATGGGTATCAGGTAGAAGGCAAAGATTGAGTCGAATGGGAATCCAGGTTTTCTACTCGCTAATCCACACAAAAGTAGAGCCTGAAGCAGAGCCTAAAGCAGAGCCTAAAGCTAACAGGTGCGTAATCTGGCAGCTTAACGGGCTGGTCTGAGGATGCGCTACTGAACAAGCGTTGTCGATCATGGGAGGTCGAGGGGCGAGTCGAGGGCGGCTGTCGGCGGTGTTCCTGGTCTGAACCCAGTACTCGGGTAGTCTCCCAAGCGTTCTTCCCGCAATGGCCATGCATTTGTTGGATTTTTCCATGATCCATGATCTTCCTGCCTCGTTTTTTTCTCTCTTCACATTGTGGCTAAGTACGGAGACGTCGTGCCGAACACATGCAGCAATCGAAGATCCCAAACATACATAGTAACATGTTAGCATTAATAATTAACAATGCTTGGGCGTTCAGTATGCGAGCTATGCGCGCTCGGTCCTCTCTTCCGCCCCTTCGCGTTCTATAGCTGTGACGTATTGCCCATCTCGACCTACCCCCTGGCTGCCTTCCACAATAAATTGTTCACCAAGCCTGCTCACCACCTTCCACAATTCATTCAAGGCCTGTAACCACCTCTTGATCCAAGATCTTCGTTGCTTCGTCGCTTGATCGCTTGATCTCTTGATCGCTTCATCCATATTCGACTCCCATTCGACTCCCATTCGACTGCGCCATCAAAGTGGGTGTTGTGCCGGGCACATTCTCATATGAACTTGTCGTCAGCTCCACCAAAGTTCCTACATCGGAAGAGTCGCATCTCGCCCTTCTTCTTTGGGTCCTACACTCAGACTGCTCAACACTACCACACTCTCCCAGAGACAGCTTCTCCAACCATCCAACATGACGACCCTCATTGTCTCGTTGTGAGTGATACCTTGCAACTACAACCCTGCCAAACTGACATAACTCTGCCAAGGTTTCACCCGTACACGGTCAACTTCGATGTCCCCAAGGAAGAAATAGACGTGCCAATACGCCCACTCAGTCGACCTGCTCCCATCCCCAATGCCAAAAGCCAGGAAATCAGTCTCCTCAATAAATCCTATGGGCAGGTCACCCCTCCATTGACCCCCTCTACCACGGAGCAAGACGAGCTCTTTCTCCGGGATATCAGCTGCAGCCGTGAAAGCGTACCTACCTTGAACAGTTTCAAGGCCACGACGCCCTTCGAGTCGCACTCCCCTGGGTGGGGCATGGGTCTGAACTGGAATCAACCAACATCCCGTGCTAAATCTCCTCCACCTGTATCTATCCTTCAACACAGTAGGCACAGAGGGCAAAGTACAAGTCACATGAGAAAAGCCATGCAAAAACAAAGAGCGCGAGAGCAGCTGTCAGGAGTGAGCCGTGACCGACAATTCTCCCATGCTGGTTGGACTGTTGAAAGAGCAGATCTGGGAAACGCTGGTCTGTCCAATGCTGTTAAGGCTGTCTCCAACGAAGGCTTTCTCAAGGAAAAATTGTGGGTAGGCACGTTGGGTATGCCAACTGATGCGCTTGAAGATCATGTCAAATCTGGCATTGCTGAAAAGTTGGAGGATGATTTCGAAACGCTCAACGTCTTTGTGGATGACAAGGACTTTGACGGTCACTATTCCCATTATTGCAAGACGATGCTCTGGCCCGTTTTCCACTATCAGATCCCTGACGGTCCAAAGAGCAAGGCGTACGAAGAACATTCTTGGAAGTACTACGTCAAAGTCAACCAAGCCTTTGCCGATAGCATTGCCAAGAACTACAAACGTGGTGACACCGTCTGGATCCATGATTATCACCTGCTCTTGGTGCCGTCTATGCTTCGCAAGCTCCGGCCCGAGGCCAAGATTGGTTTCTTTCTGCATATCTCCTTCCCTTCGTCTGAGGTTTTTCGATGTCTGGCCACCCGCAAAGAACTTCTCGAGGGCGTTCTTGGGGCAAATCTCATCGGCTTTCAAACGGATGAATACTGTCACCATTTCCTTCAGACTTGCAGTCGACTGCTTGGTGTCGAGGCATCGAAGCATGGTGTTCAGCTGGAGAATCGTTTCGTCAATGTGGACACTTTCCCCATCGGCATTGATCCGCAAGCCCTGGAAGAGTCTCGGGAGGATCCGGAAGTGGCCGACTGGATCAGCATCATCACCGAGAAGTACCAAGACAAGAAAATCATAGTGGCGCGAGACAAGCTCGATCATATTCGTGGTGTGAGACCCAAACTTCTGGCGTATGAACTGTTCCTCAAACAGTATCCGCAATGGAAAGAGAAGGTGGTCTTCATTCAAGTGGCGACGTCCAACACCGAACAAGGAGAACTTGACGCCGCTGTCGCCGATGTGGTCACGCGAATCAACAGCCATCCGTCTTCTGTTGCCGATGTGCTTCTCGTTTTCCTCAAGCAGGATATTCCATACCATCAATACCTCGCACTTCTCACGGCTGCGGATTGTCTCATGGTCACCAGCCTCCGTGAGGGTATGAATCTGACCAGCCATGAATATGTATATTGCCAAGATGGGAAGCAGGGAAGCAGCAAACATGGTCCTCTGGTCCTCAGCGAGTTCACCGGGAGTGCATCAATCTTTGACGGTAACAAGTCGATATTAGTCAATCCTTGGGATCGTCGAGCATGCGCGGCTGCTATCAACCAGGCTTTGGAAATGAGCGACAGCGAAAAGAAGCGGAGATGGCACGAACTCCATAGCGCCGTCATGCACTATACGGGCAGTTCATGGTTCAAAACCTTCATCAATCAACTTGACCACGTCTATGGAGAGCAATCCAGACAAGATGGTGCCTCAATACCCCGTCTGTCATACGATGTCCTCAAACAGAAATATGACAATGCGCAACGCCGTTTGTTCATCCTGGACTACGAAGGTACCCTTGCCTCGTGGGGTTCACCATCCAGCATCGTTCAGTCAACGCCTCGAAGAGCATTGGGGGTTCTTAATGACTTACTCGATGATCCTCGAAACATCGTCTATGTCATGAGTGGCTGTATGCCGGAGGAAATGGAGCGTCTGTTCCGACAAGTGCCCGGATTAGGTCTGATTGCTGAAAACGGGTGTTATGTGTTGCAGGCATTCAGTGGCTCTGACTTCCAAGACTCGACATGGACCAGTCTGATCGATGAAGAGAAGGTCAATGCCTGGAAGGAGGGCATGAGAAACATTCTACAATACTATCAAGAACGGATCGAGGGTAGTCATATTGAAGAACGCCACTGTTCCTTCATCCTTGACTTCAAGAATGCGGCCGATGCGCCCGGGGCCAAACAAAAGGTTGACGAATGTGCTGATCACATCAATGGCCTCTGTCAAGATCAACACGTTCACGCCTTGAGTCCGGATGGACATCTTACCGTGGAGCATGACCGCATCAACAAGGCTTCGGCTGCAGCGATAATCGTGAACAATCTGCGACGCATGCAAGAAGGCAAAGGAACTGTCGCTGGATTCCCCGACTTCCTTTTTGTTGCCGGCGATTCAAGAGAAGACGAACATGTTTTCCGGTGGGCCAACAGATTGGGTAACAAAAAGGTCGTCAAAGACGTTATCACTGTCTCTCTTGGTCATGGTAAGAATACTGAGGCTACTGCGACACTGACGGGTGTGACAGGGGTGCTTTCGGTCCTTCAGAGACTTGCTGCTGGCAGGTAGAAAGCGTTGTATAGTGGAAGTGATGTTCTCTGGGGACTTGGGCTTGTGTTTGTGTTTCTCTTCTTGTAATATTTCTATTGAGAGCAGGAAGGTGGTTGTGCCTCTGAAGGAGGCTTGACGATAGGAAGCCTCTGTGTTGACAGCGTCGTACATTATTATGCGCAAGCGTTCAACAGATCATGAGATACGGTATCCATACTTTCCTATCTGCTATGCTACGTGGGCCTTGCAAGCAGGTTGTCACACGTCCAATGTTTGACGCAGACACCGCTGATGTGGCAGCTCCCTCTCTACATTGTTTCCCTGGCTGACAGTACGGAGTCGTGCCCCAAAAGTAGTTGAATTACGCGAAGAGACAGCTTACCGAGATAAAGAGATAAATCTGTCTTGCCACTTATTCTTGTGGTGTCATTTCAAGTTGCCTCAGTTGTAAGCCGTGCTATGTGGCTTGGACGATGACTAAGTCAATGTGAGACCATGACTGCTTAGTCAACAACTAGCTCATTTCGAGCTTGGCGTGTGTGGCGCAGCGCACTAAGCCTGTCTGGGGGGACCGAAGCAACTAACTACATTGATTTAATAATCCACGTCAGCTTAGTCGACTTACTACGTAGTATCGATCGAGGAATTTGAAGCTCCCAAGACGATCCGCTAATAACCTTGACATGCGTGGGAAAATCCAGAATGCTATTCTCCCGCGCCGAACAGACCTTCAGGTGAAACAAGACCCTCGTGGAAATGCAGGGAACTGAGATCCATGGTGGAACTGGTTTGATATAAAACTGATCTGCGTCTGCTACTTTCGGGGTCCTTTATTTATCGTCTAGGCCTTTCGTTCTACTAGGCCCTTGAATCTTTTCATAAAGAAATCTCTTCCTATCCCCCCACTCCCCCTACCCGCTTCACCTTTTTCAAATGAACGTCTCCGGCAAAAAACCGCGACCAGGGGCACACGTGTTGATGAACTTTGTTCGCTGCAGGACCATCGAGATAACATTTTTTCTCTTATAACCACACTCATCATCACTCTTCAATCCGTATCCCAAACCCACGTTGGCTCTGCAAATCATGTGCATGCAATAAGGTAAAAATAAAATAAAAAATGTGACTCATTCGATTTTCCTGAGTGCCCAGCAGGCAGCATTGAGTTCGAAGTGCAGCAATGTGTCGGTCGAAATATTATGTATGATTGGTCGAAACCGCAGCCTGAAGCCTCGTCTTGCAACTCACCTCCACTGCTCAGGTAGCTTTTCTGATGCCTTTTTCCTTCTTCTTCTTCTTCTTCTTCTTCTTCCCCTTTTGGGGCTCTTCCACTTCCACTTCAGCCCCCGGTTCAATCTATCGCGTCAATTTTGTAATTGCCCAGTCGCGGAGAGGATCCTACTGTCGGACTGGCTCGCAAAGTATAGTGGTATGTCTCTCCTTTCACAATTTTCTAAGTTTTGGTTCTGTCAGGGTTCAGCCATGCAGGGAATGATGTTCAACACTGAGGGGGCGGTCCAGTGGATCTAACTCGGCTGAATCTCACTCATTGGATTCTGCTGCCATTGAGGAGAAGGGTGCAGAAATGGCCATCAGTGCTCGATTCTTCGCCGGCTCCTGGCCTCCCTAACCAGTCGACACGAATAGGGCTGGATGGAGTATGGTGGAGCCCTTGGTTATTGGCGCTGCGCGCTGAGCTTCCCAATAACATCAACGGATCCCCCAGTCATAGCAAATAGGATGAGAGGGATAGACAACCTCCCAACCATCTCACATCTTCAGTCATCCCCGAGTCTCTCTTTCTCTCCCCTCCCTATCTCCTCTTCGAACAAACTCCAACAGAGTGTGGGTAGGACGTATCTGTGGCTGAGTCGGGTGCCGGTGGATTGTTGGGTCGATGAGCTGGATTTGAGACCTGCTGCGGAGAAGTTCACGCCGCATGTTGGTCGGATGTCGTGGTTATGGAGGACGCTCATTAGTATATGTATATATATATATCCATCCATTTGGTGTTAGGTAGGTACAATCCCATATCTACAACCAGACACATCTCCTGATATTACCCCACCACCCATCCCCTCACCCTATCTAGCGCATCCATCCTTAAGCTTCATATCCTACTCGTCCTCCCCGCCAGATTCCTCTCCGTGCCCATCATCAAGGCGACATGCGAACTGATCGCCACCACCTCCGCCTCGGCATCCAGCACCAAGACCTGCAGATCCATCCTTCCATTCCGAATCACCGTGGCGCTGACACGCACGAACAACCACTCCACCCCGTCTGGTTCGGGTAGAGCTTTCTTGACCTCCAGGTTCAGGGAGAGGGTCGGGTACCAGAAGCGTGCTCTCGGCCGCCGCCGCGTTCCCACCTTACCCTTAATCTGAAGGGAAGGAGCATCAGCCGCGTCGGCTTCATCTAGGAGGAACAACTCCGCCACGATCGGCGGGAACATGTCCACGACGAAACCCAGGGAGTCGTTCGTCCAGCTTCCCGGGCGTCCTTCCGGGTGGAAGCGCACCCATTGGTCGAGGTGGTTCTTCGCTGTGCCGGCGCTGCTTCTGGGCTGGATCTCTGGGCGCGGGAGATAGATTCGGATGTGCTGGGCGGCTTTGCGGAAGGCGGGGATCGCGCTCGGCGGGTACAGGATCCAGTTTTCGTCGCCGGAATTGGATTCGAGGGCGGAGAAATTGCTGGGTCGTGATGGAGGGGTGGGGTGCAGGGTGAAGGAGGTAGGGAGGGTGAGGCCGCGCTCGGTGTGGAGATTGGACATAATTATGTATCCCTCTACATTATCTCGGAGGGCATGATTCGGCCCGTTGGGTTGGGAGAGCGTAATGTGGAGATTGCTGACGCGCGAGCCGAGTTTGAGATCTCGGACCGTGAATGTTGCGGGTGTGCTGTCCGTGTTGGTGGAGGCAGAGGTGCGCCGCAGAAATTCGAGGTGTAGGTTTATCGGGTGTGATTGGTTGCGGGAGGGGTGGTTCAGGGTCATGTGTTTACGCGCGACGACGAGGAAGATGGAGGTGGTGTAACCGCCATGGGGCACGGAGCCGATGTTCCAGGAATCTTCGATGATGGTGGAATAGGTGTGCGTAGTGAGAGGCTGGATGGGCGCAATGTCGGAGAAGGTCAGGGCCATCCTGGTGATGGAAGGAAAGGAGAGCTCGTTGCCAGGCTACACGGACAAGGAATCAAGCGCGGCTTGTTGCGGTGTACCTTTGCAAGGGCGAGTCAGTCATCAATCCTGGCCAGTAAGCCTGGATCGTTGTTGATGCTCCATGATAGAAGTTGATTACCCTCAGTAACCATTGTGTGGGCCTTTACGTACTAGCCAAGTTCCGCAACGCCCATCTTTATCCTCTCATTCGGCAAAGAGCAAAGACCTCCTTGATGTGTGAGCAAGGAGCGGAGAGGTGGTAATCGCCCTTCAATGGTAGATCTTGTCTATCCTTAATGGGTTGTTACAACCACAGAGAGATGACGGACTTAGTAACTTACTACGTACCACGTGTAATACCCTGAACTTCCTTAGGCTGACTTGGCCGTAGATTTAGTCCACGAAGCTTACTACGGTAGGAGGCAGAAGTAGCGATAGCTCGGCGCTAGTAACAGCTAGTTCAGATACAGCGCCACATTAATGTCTAGAAGCTTCTTAGACAATTACTCATACTTATTGGCTATCACAGAACTTCTTAACTATTTAGGGCATAGCGATCTCGTTTGCAGGCCGTCTCCGGGTAAAGATACTAGTGCCGAGCTATGGCTACTTCTGCCTCCTACCGTAGTAAACACGCCTTACCAACTTAGCAGGAAAAAGACTGAATTGGTGGCCGTCTTGGCTCCTGCATATCTGTCACAAGAAATGGGACTATCTAGGCGCAAGAGTCGCCCTAGAACAGCCCAATCATTATGACGCTTTTGATTTTGCCCAGACGGCCACCAATTCAGTCTACTCCTTATGGGCCTCGGGCAAGTTGTGTTCCGCTGTGCCGCAAGGCCTGGGGCAAGAATCTTTAGATGTTCCGTACCTATTAGTCAACCCTTTTCCCCTTCGAAAGTCTAATGTACTTTGACTGAAAGATCTAGAATCTACATAACACAGTCTGCCAGTCATTTAGGGCCATGCTGGGCTTGAATACCAAGTCTCAAACAGACCTGGCGACCATTGCCGCCTAATGGTGTGTCTGGGGAAAATGCTGTAGTAGTAACAACCGGATTGGATACCCAAGTACCCAAGTTCCCAAGTTCCCAAGAGGCAGTCCTCCTAGAAACATTTGCAAGACATTGCAGCAGTCCCTTGTGCACGAGGGAGCGCTTCTCATGCTCATTCTTGGGCTCTGTTGCTCTCACTCCTCCTTCCATGTTTCCCACGCCATGTGAATGACCGTGTATTACAAGAGAAAGGTAAATTGGCATGGAGCTTAGGTATCAGGTAGTGTGTAGGCGAGTCGCATCTCACAAGGATTGACTGCTATCCTTCTGACTTCCTGCTCCTCTTCTGACCTTCGTTCTGGTTTTCGTGGTGTGACACAAGAATGAACAGTGCATTATGACACATGTCCCAATCAGTATTACCTGTCCACCTGACAACAGCAATATGTTAGCGCTATTACCCGAGTATAGATGCAAACTTGATGGAACTCATTTCAGCTCTTGTAGAACAAATCACAGGCCAGCTCTCCATACTCTTCCAACAGACCCCTAAGATCGGGGTCTCGCTTAAGAATTTTGGCTTCGCAAACCGCATAATGCACAATCAATTTCCTCAAATCGTCGTCGTTGGATTGAGCTCTGTCAGTGTTCGTGTACGTGAATTCTAGAATCTCGAGAATATCCCCAGTATCACGCTTTGTGAGAGCCAGGTTTTGCTGACAGCCGTGAAGATGGCGAAGAGCGAGGATACGTAGGTTGTGTATAAGATACTTCTGGGCAAAAACATACATCTTCGCGTGATAGAGGAGCGACGCGGTTGGTGTGTGGGATATAGATGGGTCGCTGTTCAGAGCTGGTTGTTCGTTCGTGCGAACAGAATCGTCAAATGTGAGTAGTTTGAAGTCGTCCCAAAGGTGCTCAGTATTTGATTTTTTTTGGCCCTTTTTGGCCTTTTTGTTATGGCCCCAACCACCCCAGGTGTCCTCAATTGGGACGTCAAACGCAGGCTCAGGCGCAGGCTCAGGCTCTGCCGCCATGGGTTCCTCTTCCGCAGCTGCTTTTTCTGGTACCACGTCCTCCTCACTTGGTGCGTCATTGTTGCTTTGAACTTCTGGCTTAGGGTCCTTCATCCGTGAACGATAGTCACCCGTGTAGGCAAATTCGCAGAAGCCTACAAATGTAGACTCCTCTACGTCCTCTAAATTAGCGCGGCCCTCTCTTGCTTCTTCCATGTGCTCATTGTTCATCATTGCATGTAATGGATCCGAAAGATCCTTCGCAAGGCACTTGGGAACAGTGAGACATGTGCGATCTTTCCCAACAAAAAATCGGAAGGTTGGAGAACGAAGGACTCTGAAAGGATGTATCAGCATATCAGCTCCTCATTATTCCTAGTTGCAACATTGTTCATATATACTCAAATACTCACCTGTCAAAGTCCAGCATCTTGCTTTGAGATGGCCAACACAAGCAGATGCCGGAAGAGAGTGCTGGATGTAAAAAAGCAGGTGGAGAGGGACTTGGACCTTACTCTCCAAACTCATAACGTGTCTCGCATGTCTATCATGCTCTAGACATGACCGACAACAGCAAACAAAGAGGCCTTGGAATCCACTAACTTAGCAGCAACGTTGATGGGATACCCGAATCTGTCGCAATGCACCAGCCACTTCATCAGCAAAACGGAGACGAGTGGTCCGTGCCGCCTTGAAGCTCATCCCGAGACTCCGGCCACGGACAGTCAGTGAGGGGTACATCAATTAAGTGTGTTCGAAACCCACAAGCGCTGTCTTTTTGGCGGAGTGGTTAATGTATCCCTTTTCTCGGACCAGTCAAATGTGTACACGTCCTCCATGCTTGCGCGGAAAATCCTACAGACTGGTACGATCATCGGCAACTCACAATTGGGTCCTTGACTGCATACGTGTCTGAGTTCATTGCCATATACGGAGTACTGTAGGCGGAGTCAGTTGGCAACTATTAGTAATTTTCGAAAAGAACAAGAACCTAAGGGACGAGGCCTGGGGAGAGAATTCATGTCGCTGCTCACACGTTTTATTTTAAGTGGAAGAGCGCAGCACGGATTCTGTTCCCCAGGCTTTTAGGCCGCCAGTGCTGTTACGGAACCCCCTCACTATTATCGTACTAAGGGGGGGCTGAAGTCATGTTAGCTCAGCGCTAGTATCTTTACTTGTAAACTATCTCTGTACAGAACAGCTATGCTCAAAAGAAGTCAGATGTGATGAATTGACTTATCAGAATGGATGCACACAAAACAAGCTTTGAAGTGACGAATCATAACAATATATTTTCGTGATGATAACTACCACATAGTAGCTGCTCTTAGCACCAGACTAATATTTCTTCAGGCCCCCCGTAGTAAAAGCAAAGTTGGCCACATCCCGACGTATCGCTCGTTAGCCTCGCTACTGCAACACTTCAACCCTTGCAGTCCTGTAAAATCCAACCTAGCTTAGCAGAGACCGGAGCAAACTTCTGAGAGGTTGGTCACTGCTCACTACCTGTAGGTCTTGCCATTACGCTTTCCCCAATCCTCCAGCCCTTCCTTGAAAGCCTTCAGCAAACGACCATGAGTGGCATCTCCCTCGTAAGAAATCTTCATCCTCCAATCCAGCCAGCCCTCTGCCCTTGCTCCACTAGGAGCCTCCAGGAGGCCCGCCGCCACGTCGATGACTTGTGGCCGGCTATCGCTCCAATAGAAGATTGTAGCGCCACAGCGACCACAGTGATATCGCGTCACGTTTTCGGAGCTTTTGAAGGATTTCAACGTAGAACAGTTGAATTGATAGCGCTCGCCGCTTGCATTCGCCAGCCTGGGAGTAGGAACATATGCCCATTGTACGAGTTCCAGGCCAGAGGTAAGACGACAGCTGTTACAGGCGCAGTTGCTTGCGAGGTATCGATTCTTGCTTCGAACCCACCATTCCTTTGGATCCAACGGTTTGTCTGAGTGAGGAATTCAGCAGACAAGATCTTCAGCAGCAACCAGCCTGACTTACCGGCTTCCTCAGGCTCCCGCGGCCGCTTGATCAGGAAGTCCACTCCACCACACTTACAATGGGCACGCAAAGTGTCCTGAGCGAGATCCTGGGCGAGATCTTGACCCTCAGAGCCATTCCAACCTGACGCCAAGACTTTACTCGTTTCTTCTTCCGCTTCCCATTTGGGAAGTGGTCTACCTTCGAAACTGGCAAGCCAATCGCTGAAGCCACCGTCAATCGTGTCTCCAACGAAGATGTGAGAGGTGATATCCAATATCGAGTCTGGGTTCTCCAGGAGACCTGGCACCACAGCCACGTAGTCCGTGGGATGATGGGTATGCCAAAACATGTGTGCTCCACACGTAGAGCAGAAGTAGGTGTCGCAATTCTTGGAAAAGGCGTACTTCGTGAGCGTATTGCTATCGGGAACAGGACTCGGCCAGTCGACAGCCGTGTACTGTAAGAGTCCGCTACCGTGACGGCAACTGTTACAGTGACAGAAATGTCTTCGAAGCGGGAGGGATGAGTTGGAAGTGGAAGCGGAGTACTCATTTGCACCGCAAAAGCAGCGTGTCTTGATGATTGTGCTGTCTGCCATTGTATGAGGCGTGGGGCTCTGCTTGTGACACTGCCTCTCAACTTTTAGCTTTCTACCGGAAGAGCGGGACTACTGGGTGAGTGCACGTGGTTCTCGAGATGTCCTAGGTTGAGGGATGTGGAAGATGAATCACCTATGGATATATTCTTTCGCAGACGCAGTTGAAAATGGTCACAGGGCGCAAGTTATCAATTACTGACTAAGCCATTGCTAAACTCCCCAATTGGTCAGATCGTCCAGGCAGAGAGCAGAAGCGTCATGCAGGGCGGCTGCTGCCTGGGGACCGAAGATCAACAGACCGAGAGAGCCTTGGAAGGATAGCCTTGGAAGGATAGCCTTGGAAGGATAGCCTTGGAAGGATAGCTACTTAGCTAGCGTCTTCATAACTATCATACACTTGTATATAGCTCTAGTATCTGTAATTAACCTGCCTTAATATGTCTGGTCCAGCGAGGGTAAGAACGGGTATGTGCTATGCATGCATGCATGTCTGCCTTTCTGGCTGTGCGCCACGCTTTTTGTTCACAAATAAACGAGAGAAATGCGTAATGTACATAGTTCGTCAGACATCGAAACAGCTTTCTCACCACCCCCGGATGGATCTCGTCTCAAATGCTGTGGTGAAGGTCATGGTAATCCTTTCTGCGAAGAAAAATTCAATTTTTGCGTTCGTTTTGTTCTCAAGTGGATCGTCCAAAGGAGGTTTCGAAGCTGAAATGCATTGATAAGCTATAATATGATGAACGAACGCTAAGATTAAAGCGCCCCAGAACGCCCTGGCTGATTGCTGGATGGGTATTTGTAATAGTGACGGACAAGAAGAACATCGAACAACTAGTAGGTGCTCGGTAACGAAAGCAACCATGGTCAACTTTTGACACAACCTGTGGTGGCCGTTTTGAACGCCGCGAGAAATGTCTATCAACGATGGTCAGATCCAGGGCATTAGCCAGCAATGCCATGTACGTCGAGGAGGAATCTATTAACGAGGGTAGCATGAAGTGCACCTGGCAGTAGAGTCTGAAGCGCCGAGAAAGGATCCAGTAACGAATGTCGGACGGGTGGCAGTGGTCAGGAAGCCTTCACCATTAGACAAGGCCCTTATCCAGGTCTTTGTCAACGAGAGTTGGGCTGACTCGCAGCGGCCAGCTGGTCCTTGAGTGACGCAACCTCACTCTGCAGACCATTAACTCGGTCCTCAAGACTCTTCACATAGGCCCATAGCCTGTCCTCTCGTGGGCTAAAGATGGCGGCCGAGTTCTCCCCGCTGCCCCTTGCAGATTGTCCATGGCTGGACAGACTATTGCTCTGCGAGGACAAACCTCCTCCACTCATGTGGGTAGGTGGCCCGGTTGGGCCAGTAGGCGGATGGGCCGGTCCTTGACTCGGCAGAGTATAACGCGCATCTGGAGGATTGAGCCCAGAGGGGTGGGGTGGTGGCAGTTGACTTGTGGTAGACAAGGGAGCAGCCATCGAGGCAGGCGGTGGGCTTCTTCGGCTGGAACCTCGGCCATAGGATTGCTGTTGGAATTGTGAAGTCATGCTGGGAGACCTGTTACGATACAGGCCTCCTTCGGTATGGGTGCCATGCGGAGCACCAGGTGATAGTGGTTTTGGACTTTCTGTCATAGAGCCTGGAGGAAAGATAGAACCGCCTGAACCAGCAGGGTGCAAATTCGAAGAGCTGCCGGGTGCAGGTGGGTAGCTATGTGTACCGCCTTGAGACAGCTTCGACGCGGAAGACCCCGAGCCACTCGGTCCGCTGGGAGGAGGAGGAGGAAATAATGCAGCGGCAATACCGCCAGGAGGGCGACCTTGAATTGGTGGATAGGTGCTTGGCTGCCGGGGTTGAAAACTCCCCTGTTCCGCCGCTTGTCCTCTCACATTCATTGCTGGACCTTGGCGGCGGATACTTGGCACACTCTGTCTTCCTCCTGAGGCTTCCTCCTCTTCCATAGCTTCAGGCTCACCATAGAGGCCTTCCATGGACTCTTCGTTTCCGCCCTCATAGTCATCGTCGCCGCCAAAACTACCTGTGCTGCCCCTACGACCAGCACAGCCGCCGGGACCTTTGTTGTGCCGGGCCAAAGCATCTCCACGGGCAAATTTACGACCACATTTCGGGCAGATGTGAGGCCTTTCACCAGTGTGAAGTTTGGTGTGGCGCTTGAGATCATGCAAGCGACGGAAGCAGGATTGACAGGTCTGACAGATGTAAGGCTTTTCTTGGCTATGGGTTAAAAGGTGACTTTTGAGGTTATGGTGTCGTGTAAACTCGGTCGCACAATAAGGACAACGATGCTTTTTGTTAGACGAGGTTCGCTCTGAATTCCGTGACTCTGAGCCCGGCAAGCTCATGCCCCGATTAGAGTGCACTTGAGCCTGCAGCATGGGTCCAGGGTAAGAGAAAGACTTTGGACCCTCGTCAGCAGAGGACGGGCGTTGAGAGGCCTTCTCTGGTGATGCCTCGGCCTCTTGGCTTGCAGCATCGATGGACCGCGGACTGTCTACAGTTGCCGTCTCCAGACCGGACAAGGCAACATTGCTCTCGAGAGTGCCAATGCTTGATAGACTTACGGGACTGGTTTGTGCAGGACTATCCGAATGTGTGTCGTTTGGCTTCTCTTGGATGTGTTGAGCCACCATGTTGAGGGGTTCACTTATGGTTTTAGCAGGCTCGAGTGGCGTGTCCTGAACAGCACTTGTCGCTCCATTATCGATTCCCATCAAGACACTCAGGGCCTCCTTGGCTGGGTTAGGACTAGTCTTTGTGGAAGGAATCTGTGATTTCTCCGCTCGGCGCTTGTCCTGTAGAGCTGCTGCTGCAGTCATGGGAGGTGGATTCGGCCGGGGCCGCTTCCCAGGTCTAGGTGAAGGATCATTTGAAGACCTCCCCTGGCTGGGTGACCGCTTTGGCGGATTCGATGGTTTGACAAAGGTGGCAGACGAGGACCTTGCGCCGGGTGCTGGTGACACCTTTGAAGTGTCCGTGGGAGATTCAGAGGGTT
This sequence comes from Endocarpon pusillum Z07020, assembly GCF_000464535.1. Lineage (NCBI taxonomy): Eukaryota > Fungi > Ascomycota > Eurotiomycetes > Verrucariales > Verrucariaceae > Endocarpon > Endocarpon pusillum. The sequence goes on from NW_006913582.1 coordinate 436,168, forward strand.
CAGATGAGGAACCGGCCATTAAACGACCAAGTCTAGCTTTCAAGGATGGCAATTGAAAGTCTCTAGGGAATATGGGTCGAAAAGAAGGAGCAGCTGGAGCAACTAGATACGTGGACATCTTAGCTGAATGGGTATTGTTTCTCTGTACTGACCACAAATGCTAAGAAGGGCACTGTTCAGGTTGCAGGCTATGTAAATAGAGAAGGAAAGAAGAGGAAAAGAGAGTGTAAGAATCGAAGCAAAACAACTGCTAGGACCGAGCGGTGCAGCAGTGGGAGGGTACAGCATCAGAGCATATTTTGGGAGGGTAAGGCCCACCTTTGTGAGCGAGATTGTGGCGCAGGCTTCAAGCTGAGCCGCTGTGTCAACAACCACTGTACAGCCGCTGCACAGCAGAGAAAACCCCTTCAAATCAGCCTTAGAGTTGTCGCTTCACCTTCCTGACAGCAGGCTACTCGAGAATTGCATGCGCTTGTTCCCAGAAAGACCAATGCTGATGTTGTAACAGCAAAGTTGTGCCCGACCCCTGGGCGTAGGGGTCCAAAATTCTATATCATTTACTCCAAACTGCGCGCTTTCTTGTAATTGTCATGGATCGTCTCGGAATTTTGACAAGAGGCTTCGAAGAGTTTCGATGCCAGGAGGAGCGAGTTTGTGCGCGGCGGGGTGTTGGGGCGCCTACGGTCTGCTCGTGAACGTTGCGAAAGGAAGGGTGCGATGGCTGACTTTGATGGCAATGCGGGTCAGTTCACCACGCGTGACGCTCTTGGGACTCGTGGGATAGAGAAAGGAACGTGAAAGTAAGGTAGGTAAGGTACGAGTACTGCTCAATGACTGTTAGCTTTGGTTAGGGAAAGTAATGATGGCTGGCTCAGCGAAATGCAAGGGAGTGGAGGTGTCTACTACCATACTATCCTAGAGCAGGAGGCGGAAGGTGGCCCAAAATGACGTCCCCGACGCCCCAGCACTAAGCCCCCCGGGATCCCTACGAGAGTTTAAAGAGGACTGAGGGTCAGGATTTAGTGTGGCGCAGGTCTCGCTAAGAGCTGGCCTAGTTGTTTAGCGAAGCATGGGTCATAAATACGTTACCCACTATTTTATCATCAACAAATAGATGAATTTGTACTGTGCAAACAGCTATCATCGAACCAATGAGCAAAGATGAATTATGTATTTGTCCCGTGTCTGCTGCTCGAAGACAGGGTGATCCAGCTTCTGCCTCTTCAGGACATAGCAAAGCTGCAATGCAACCGGCATAAATCGATGGTATGAAGCTGAAGCATGATTTAAGGTCGTCCCGTATTCGTGATTGGTGCCTTGTCCCCCAGCCATCACTGAAAGGCACTCAGGTCCGGACGATCGCCTTTACCTATTCTATGCGCCCGGCGCCCGACCCCTCTCATCTCTCTCCAAGTACGGATAACCTGACAAGCATATTGGTGGAGCCATAACCGGGCCAGTGTCTCAATGCAGTAGCCGAGCTGCAGTCTACTGTGCCATGGTGGAGCCCAAGTGGCTCAACTAAACGTAAATCTTGCAGGCACGGTGGCTCACTCCACCAATTCAACCCACTCCGCCGTGTATTCACCAACAGGATAACCAAAGCTCTTTGGCTCACCCTGTTCTTCTTTTGCCCACGTAATCAGTCGTCTTTTCATTGTTCACAGATTTATTGACTCTGCCATACTCGAAAGGCCTTTGTCAATAACAGCATGACTTGGGGGGAATGTAAATCATGATCGCCAAATGCGTCATGGGGCTGCCACAATCCTGATTCGTCCAAAGACTGAACCAAAAATTCTACGCCGCGCCACATCCTACGTAGTACAGTACGACTGGGGCTGTTGATGATTGACATCTTGCGACGGGAAGCTTCGTCCAAGGCCCGTCCTAGTAAACTGCCCTAAACTAAACACATTGTCCATCTTTCCAAAGAACATACGTGTACCGGCAGGGTCAGCCGGGGCCGGGGCCGCTCCGTCCCTGTTGCTCGTGGAGTGGCTCAGTCATGATTAGTTTTTCGAACGGCGATCATGAGATCTGACTCGTTGCTCAGTGCCTTGTGGTTGCGGATAATTAATATGATGTTTTTATCCATGCAATCATTTCGTGTGAGGCGTCGAACTTGATTGTCTTGCTCAGTTGCATAGGTACTTGAGTGTAATAAATCTCGGATTAGGCATGCTCCAAGTCCACAAGTGCAATTTATAAATCATTGAATCATCTGTATGTATGTGAACATCCATCTTCGCCGTTAAGTTGGCGGATCATCCAACAGGCGTCTTCGAGGCATTGCGTAATTTGGCCGCTTCCAGAGCTTTTTGCACCCGATCCTGGTGCTGGGGATCATCTCCCGTCCGCTTTATGATGCTTTTGAGAAGGAACAATGCATTCTCAGGTCCTTTGGCAACACTTCCCATCCGGGTGTCAACTTCTGCTTTGATACGTTCATCCTCCCTGCCTTTCTCCTCCTGGAGAAGTTTCATGCTCGCCTGCGTTGCATTAGACACTCTGGCTTCGGCCACAGAAACATCATAGTCTGCGCTGTTGAGCATGTTGTCAACTTTGTTTGACAGCATTAGGAGCGATTTTGAATCATTCGCAACGTAATCCAAGAGCTCTTCTATTGATCGGAGGGTTTCGTGTAGGCCAGCCAGCAACAGCTCTTTGGCGTTCTCCGGACGTTCTTTCAACAGATCGTTGATACTTGACAATCCTGCAGAAACATCATCGATGAATTGCTGATTGTCGCCAAGACCTCGCACAGTCGCACGATCGAAGGTATCCATAAGTTCATTTGCTCGCGAGTCCTTCTCCCGAGCTTCATGTAGAGCCTGTTGACGTTCAGCCTTACTGAACTCTTGTTCAAGCTTCTTCACCGCCTCGCTGTCGCCGTTCGTGTAGAGGACGGACAGCTCGAGCTTCTTCCTGCGCCTTTCGCGCTCATAATGAGCTTCAGCTATCTTGACGTGTCGGATCTGCATCTTCTCATATAATGCCAGCAGAATCGTCAAAGCCTCTGAGCGTGACATACGATCGTCATTACGTTGAATGTACTGACTGCCGCTATCGGAATCGAGGTCTAATACATCAACGGCTCGCATATATTGTGCTTTCAGGTGGATAAGCTCCTCTTTCAAACGCTCTGTCACGGGATTGAAGACCTGGTCTGTGAAAGAATCAAGTTCTTGTACGTCTTCGTCGTATCTCCTAGTAGCTTCTGCCAACTTGAATTCCAATTCCAATTGGCCAATGTCCGAGTATCCTATCTCGTGCTCGTTAAACAGAGCGTCGATATTCTTCCCGGACTCCTCTTGCCTAGCTTGTCTTTCGTCTTCTTGTTTCTTCCGAATCACCCTGTTCTGTCGATCCCACTTGACAACAGTCTCAGGGATCCAAGTGAAAATATCCGGAAATCTGTTCATCTCACGTTCCTGCTCCAAGATTTTATGGCTCCGCTGACGTTGCTGAGGCATAATCCTTGGGATGAACGTGCGAAGACCATTTACTGCTCGTGTCTGCCGATCAACTAGTTTTGGCAACGGCATTGGTTCCTCGGCCAGGGGACCGGCCGCCTTCCCTAGCTTTCCTTTGCGGTAGACACGGCTTTTCTCCCGAATTAGTCCTAGAAAAGCCTCTTCATGCTCACTACGCACAACTCTGCCATTGGCAGAAACGGGGGTGTCTCGACGTATGGGACTTATAAGGTCAGCTGTGCCTTGTGCCAAAATACGCCCAGAGTCCACGGATTGGTGTCTTAATGCCGAGTAAGCCTCGTAAGCCGGCCGTGCTATCACATGTTGTTCAGAGCTTCTTTGGAGGCCTTCCGCATATCTAAAGGGTGTGTAAGCTGGCCTCGGAGGCTCGAATTTGATAGGGTTATTTATTGCGCTGCTTTGCATGAGTAAAGGTGCAGTGCCAGGTCGTAGCGGCAAACTTTCTTTAGCAGCTAGCACTTTGTTAATAGGCGAGCGCATCAATTCATCAACCACAATCGGTGCATAGTCGCTGGGGGATGATGTCGCTTTCTGGGTGGGTGCAGGTGCAGGATGCGAAACAGTCCTCTGCGGAACGCGTCGTGGCATGCGTGGCCGACCACCCGGACTATATTCAGACTGATCGTCTCGCTCAACAACAACGAATGATTCTTCGTTAACAGCTGTATTGGTGTCAATTTTGAGCCTCGGAGATGAGTCGCTAGCTAATTGTGGTGCCTCTGATATGCCTACCTGAAGTGGCAGTGACTGGCTGGCACCCGGCGCATTTGTCTGCGATGGTGCAGCGACGACATTCGTACTTTCTGTCTTTTTAGCACGGGCTCGTGCTGGATTCCAAATATCTGTATCGTCAGCATCCACAGCATACAATATGCTCCGGAGGCGTGATTCCTTCAACACAAATGCCCTGAAGATTTCATACCGTTCCTCTTCTGGAGCAGCTTCTTCTTTTCTGAGCATAGTAACATAACGAGCAAGAGAAGCCCTATATTCGGGTCCAAGGTCTGCGTAGGGATCCCTATCTATGATTTTCGTCGAAAGTGATGGAGGAGCAATAGAATCTTGCCGCACAGGCACATTGCTGGGACTAGTTGAGTGCTGTTGATCAGGTTGGATAATTTGGTTGGACTCCAAAGCCCCTTGCTGATCCCGGTTTTCTGGGGAGTCTCTTAGAGCTTGCCCTGACGAAGACCTGATTGAGTCGAACGCATCTCGTCGCGAACGATCAAGCGTTGATACCGAGCTCTTCCGGCTTTCCCCGGGGGTGATGTTGCTTTGTAATGGTGTGCTCCAGGCCTGAATCACACCATCGATGGTTCCAGTACGTCGCAGACCGTTGATGCTAGGTTCTGGCGATACGCTATGCTCACGGGCTTGGGCTTCACCCACAACTGAAACGGAAGAGGTAGACTGCGTACGTTGCATGGGAGCATGACCAGAGGATTCTTGTTTTGGTGCAGTTTGGGAGGAATCGGTGGGCAGTTCGGCGTATGCATCGTTCACAGCAAATTTCCCTAGCCGGTCCTCGGCGTTTGCGGTATTCGTGCCTTCATCTTCAACATCCCCGGCTGAAGCTTGAAAGTGCTCCCAGTCAGATGGTCCGCCAGCTCCAAGCGCAGAAGACCCAGATTCAATGCTCACATGCTGGTTGGCTGGGAGCACGGGCGGTTCGCTGACCCATGACACTGCATGTGTCACTTCCGGGGAAACAGGTGGCTGTTGGTCATTGTGATGGTTCTGTGTTTCGTTTGATGTGAGAGGATATTGCGTGATCGGACGGTTTTCTAGGTACGGTTGTTCAATCTGATTTGGTTGACTAAAGTTGTGAGGTTGTGGGTGGTCCTCCTGATCTTGTTGGAGAGGCGAAGCGTAGTGCAAGGTTTGCTGATGCGGCCATTGTAGAGAATCGGGTTGTGCTTGGGATTGATACGCGGGAGGCCGAGGAGGAGGAGCAGGTGGTGCTGGAGACTGGAGAGGTGGTTGATAGTTTGAGTGTGAGTGGGGCTGCTGGTTTGAGAAGGCTCCCGATGACCATTGTTGTCCAAGATCATATCCGGATCCTTGTACATACCCGCTCTGGGGCTGCAGCACGGGATTTTGCCAGATCGAGGCCTGCCATATGGGCCCGCCTGCAAGCGGGGCCGGTGAAGGAGTGTGTGCCAGTCCACTAGGTGGCCGAGGAGGAAGTGGTGGTTTGTTTGAGCTAGAAAGCCCAGACTGCTGAAGCTGATGATATCTGACACCCAAGCCCGAGGAACTGGGCGCAGTGGGGATATTGTAGGCCTGCACAGGATTGAGAGGACTTTGTGCGACTGGAGGGCTGGCTATGTGAGAATTTTGGTTCGTGAATCGTGGATCCTGCCAGGAACTGCGGCCGTTCTGTGGCGATTGCCATGGTTGCCGATGATTTGCGTCGTACTGTTGGTATTGCCATGCACACATCGCGGTGGATGACGATATCCTCGACAGAGGAATGCTGTCTAAGTTGTGAATGGGCAAGTAAGTAACCTCCAAGCGTTGTGTGGCGATCACACGTCTCTAGCGGAAGCGGGCCGAAACTGGATGCTCCCATCACTGACATGGATCTTCCCTTTTGTGAAGTCATCCTTCATGCACCACAGCATAGGCAATGCATACAAGTAATGCAGCTCGAAGAGTCACATACAAAACTACGGTATAGTGATGGCAACAAGAAGGGCGAGTTTACTTAGCAGTTTTCAGACAGAGGTAGTTGATAGAAACAGCTGTTTGCGAAAGCAAGGACTTCTTATTGAGAGAAGCTAGGGTTCTAAAAAGGTGCCTTGCAAGCACATAAGCAAGTTCGGCCGAAAAAACTAAAGGACAGGAAGTTTGTGCACGCTTGAGGGAGATGCAGAAGGACTCCGCAAGTTGTCCGTATTAGAAAATCCATCATGCCAACATTCATTCGTGAGTCCAGGATGTCGGCCTTTCGTGATGAATTGCTATCGGCATGACTTGTGGCTCTACTCTGTCTCCAGTAAGAAGAACTCCAATCGTCAGCAGTTATGAGTAAGGTTATCCTGTAGCAGAATATCCTCATCCAATGCAGTATGCTGAAAGAAATGCTTCGGTCGATGAGCCACTTAGAGGAAGAGCTTGAAAGCGGTCATGAAAAGAGCTGCGAGGGCTGTTGTGGAAATCTGTTGAGAGACGGTAACAGCAGCATTGGTCGGAGCGGCACTCGCAGTTGAAGCTGCGGACGCTGATCCGGACGCGGCCGAGGTGGAAGTTGCCACGGTGGAAGCCGAGGTAGCTGAGGTGGCCGATGAGGCGGAAGAATCACTCGAGCTGCTCTCAACTGCTGTGGCATTCAATGTGCCGCACCTCTGGTTTTCTTGGCAAGTATCTTGTCCTTCCGCATCGTCCGGGTGTGCTGCAATACATTGGTTGAACGTCTCCGTGCAGATGTAGAAAGGCAGGGTATCTCGATACGCGGAGACATCAGGGACAGTGCCGTTCGAGCAAACGCACGAGTAGGTCAGATCATTCTGTGCAAAGAGATGTCAACCTGTGTTTGAGACTTTGGAATTGAACAAGAGCTATTCAAGAGAAGAGCAAAGACAGGTTGAAAGCCTTGGGCATCTCACGGTAAGGAAGAAGCAATGTTAACTCCATCGCGATAAGGATGAACGTACCTCCTCGCAGTTATTCGTTGTAGCTGAGCCGCCGCAGATCTGTGGACAAGCATTTCTCTGGCCCAAACACCATTGGACTGTAAGACGGGTCAGTTTGGCTATGCTTTCCGGGAGAAGTGCGTCTTACATCTCTGTTGTCGAGGAATTGGCGCGCTGTTGAATCCAGCAGTAGCAGTGGGTGGCATGGATTGAGAGATAGTGGTTGAAGCTTGAGCAGCAACCGAAGTCACAAGGGCCGCGGAAGCAGCTGCGACAAGACCGGAACGCATCTTGATGGATATGTGATTTTACTGAGGCTTGAGATGGTCCCAGCTAGTGTATGGAGGAGATAAAAGCTACAGCAAGGGGAGTTGTTGATGCAAGATTGAGAGATGCGGTTTGTGTTTGGTTGTGGATATACAAGAGAAAAGAGTTGACAAACGGAGCTGCGGGCTTTATGCAGCGTGATTTGCGGGCATCCCTTGAAGGGAAGGCAGGTGCTGGCAAATTGCTAGCAAGTGAAGAGGAGGAACAGGGCAGGAACAGGGCAGAGGCTGGGTCTGAAATGCACCTGTCACATAGTCACATAGCAACGCCGGATAACTATCGTGGTTGCAATTTGGGCAAGAGATAAGTGCTAACTCTGCTCATAGCTTTGCGTCTAGCTTGCAAGGTTCGACCTACTGACATGATCTACTCATCCATTCTCTGTGCATGACTAGCTGTATTGCGTTACTCGTCTTTATGCACTCAGAGCTCTAGAGTTTGGCCAAGACAATGCTCCGCACAGTAGTGGTAATACGTACTAACCAGACCAGACCTCATACTACGTACGTAGTATTCATCCCACACCCGATTTCCGGGCCCTGGAAGCTCGGATCTTCCCCAGCAGCTTAGAGCTGCGCTGGAGATGCTTTGATGGTACGTCGCGGGAGCGATTTTGGAAGTACAAGTACGAAGCCGGAAATCCTAGTTAGGTGATTCTTGTAGCTACTTGATATTTTTGCAATAGACGCGCAAGTGTCACATGACCCCACTTTGCCGCAATCCTGCAAGGATGTCCTGGTAGAAGGTTCTTCCACCAGAGCCGAGGCATCAGATTCATTTCCCACCGCAGTTTTCCCACCACTGCACATAAGCAGTGCTGCATCCTTGGCTTAGGCTGGACGCGTAACCCTCTTCACGTCGATATTACGATGAATGCAGACACCCAAGACAGCCCAGCTCCAGCTGCAGCCATTTCGCATTTCAAGTCTACTACATGGGCGGGCAAGTATCTTGACTCCTCCAGCTACAGGCTCATTCCCACGTCTCCCAGATACCTCAAAGCCACTGGGGAAGATGCTTTCTTCGCTCGTACCATCAATACGCCCACAACTATTCCTTACTGTTTGAGCCTCTGCCGACACGACCTGAAGTTGCCAGAAGGAGGCTCGCCCTTCAATCGGATAGCTTCTCCCAGCACCAAATCATCTCCATCACCCACCCCGTCTGTGTTCGATTGTGTTTGGCTGCTTCATCTTGCTGAGCCTGGAATCAATGGGCATCCCAGAACTGCTCACGGCGGAGTCTTGGCCTGCATTCTAGACGAGCTCACTGGAATGTGCGCGATATTGCATCAAGCCGACAGGTCAATTCCCATATACACAGCCTCCCTCGAGACAAGATTCAAAGCACCGGTTATCCTCCCTACTGATGTTATTTGCCGGGCCTGGGTTACCCGGAAGGAGGGCCGCAAATATTGGCTGCGAGCCCATATTCTGGACGAGAGAGGTACGGTGATGACCGAAGGCGAGGCGCTTCTCATAGAGTCGAAGACCAAGGAAAAGCTCTGAAACCTTCCATCGACAGCTTTCAGCCACGGGACATCCTCGGGAACCTTTCAGGTAAAACAGCCTGTGTCAAATTTGACAAGAATAGAACGGGTAACCAACTGCAAGTGTTGCTGAACGGCTGGCCTTATTCACTCCTTGAACTCCGTCGGGCCATTTCCCATAGGTCTGCAAAATTCAATTATATCTGCAATAAGGACTGCCTACAGTATCCAAGAATGGATGGGCCCCTTTCATCAATTTTTGGTCTCGGTGAGCAGGCCGGTGAACACTACTGGACAAGTACACTGCACGTCTTGCGAGCCTCGAACTTTCAAGAAGTTGAACTGAGGGTTTAGAAGTGCTGTATTTTTCTTGCACTCTATAAGAACAATAGAAGGCAAGGGGGAAAAGTGGCAAGTTAAAAGAATGAGATGCATGATGTTGCACAATACACTTCATTTGGAGCAGAGAATTACTGGTTTCCAGACACCACTATACAGATCAGAAAATATCATATCCTGCTGAGGACCAAATGGGGAATCACGACGCATATTTGGCAACCCCTCTCTGGTGGGCGCTGATGGATGGCCCCTACGATCAGCCCACTGGGTGTTGGTGGCATGTCTAGACTCTGGGGTAAAGATACAAGTTGTCATTAGTTTACTTCTATACGAACAAGTCTCAGACAATATCAAGTCTGGTGTGTCTTCCTTCTACCAGTTCCCTGTACTCTTATAAGGTGCATATCTGGACCTGCAATTGGTCTGTCAAGTTGGACAAAGACGAAAGATGATATAACATCCACATGGTCCAATCTGAAAGCCCCATGTGTCACAAGCTGGATACAGATGGCAACACCCAAAGACTGGCATTGTAAGAGCGGTTCCACTATCTCTCCACTGCTGTTTTGTTGTCGACCTTCCCCATGCGCAGTTTGCAGTTTTATCATCAATAATGGCCGCCAGAACGGGGGCAACTGTCTGGAACACGTTTGCAGCTATGGCTCTCAGAGGATCATAGATACAGGTCATCAACATGTTGCATAAGAAGAGTTAAGCTAAGGCCGCCCCCCAAATCCCCACAAGGAAGTCCAATTAGCAGCTTCTGGGAAAGGCAAACGAGTGCCCAGAAATGGGATGATATGCATTAGCAGCCTTCCCCTCTGCGTGTGTAAGTTTCCATATCTATAGTATATGCCGTGGTGGATGCCAATGCTGTATCGATCAACCAGTCTCAAGGTTCAAGCGAAGCGTTCAAGCCTGTTGGCACTGCTTTTGTAACCAGGAGATCTACCAAGACAAATCTCACGAACCCAAGCTCGACGCTAGGCGCTCAACCATACTACGTAGATTACACGACACGGTAAGTTACCAAGGAAAGTGACGAGTCAGAGCACCAATCCCGTAGCTCATCCCTGGCTCGGCTCGCTTCGGTTCGCACTCCGAGCTTTGGACCGAAGCTTGGCGCCAAAATTTACGGGAGTCCTCAGATTCCTGCTATGCTACACACCCCTTTAATAGGGGATAGGACGCCCATTTCGGCCCTATTAATCTCATCCAGAGTTATTTTATCCCACTCCTCCTGGATAGCCCTGCGCAGAACAGCTTCTTCGAAGATGACCCCCCTGGACTTCAAGCGCTGCTTTATTATTCTCCAGATCGTCTCAATAGGGTTTAGATCAGGCGAAGTAGGAGGGTTCATCTCCCATTTGATCCCTAGATCGCTTGCGCCTGTTATCAAAGCCCAAGATCCTCGTGGACCGAATGATGTGAGCTAGCATGGCATCAGCGAATTCTGCGTGCACGCGAGCAATGGCCAGCAGGTCTTACAGGTTTTCCCGGGGTCACAAATGTGCTTAACAGCACCCGTGTGAGTTCGCTGATCTGAAAAGCGAAGTACAGGAATCCTAACACAAGAAAGAACCCCGCGATTATCGCCTGTGGTAGCGAGAGTTGCACAGAATTGATTGAGACTGCCATGTCGCAGAAGGTGGAGGGGCACTGGTTGGTTCTGACAGCCGTACGCTGGACTTCCTGCAACTTTATATTTCTTTGAATAGCACGTTCAGAGCCATTAGCTATACCAATAGTCTTTGCCACCTTGAAATGACTAGAAGAAGCAAAGCCAAAATTGGCATCTTCTACTGCCTCAATTGCTTCACACTCATATTGAGCAAGTACTTGCTTTCGACCTCGATTGTGGACTTTCTGACTGCGGCGCGCAGTTCCTTCTTTGATGATTCGATAGCCAGTTGTTTCAGATATATTATGTATCTTAAATGGCTCTGTGCGAGGTAGTTTGCCAGCTGTGTGGCGTGCATCGGCGAGGAGGCGCGCGCGGCGCGGCGTATCAAGCATCGTTTTCAGCGTTCGTGGGGCCGCAGGAGAAGGAGGATCTATCGAATAAGACTTTCGGCAGACGCGCCGTCTATTTCCCTGTTCAGAACTCATTATTCCCTAAATTTGAGTGAGTATTGGTAGAGAAATAAGGGAATGAAGTAGGGGGGGAGAGGAAGGGGATCTGAGAACTCCCGTAAATTTTGGCGCCAAGCTTCGGACCCTTCCGCAGCCTCATAAACCGGTTGACCTTTTCTTTTCACAAATGTCAAACGATACGGAGTGGTGCATCAAAAGTCTTCAATATACGCTAGCGAGATGAGTAAAAGCTAGCCCTTCTTGTGCTAATTATTTTACTAGTAATCGGCAGGCGCGTAGAGATGATCAAAAGGGGCAGATGGCTGAAGCTTAATTGACATAGGCCTGTGAACTACGTCAAGTAGTCTAAAGAGGGCCCTGGGGATCTACTACGGTACTAGGCAGAAGTACTCATAGCGCGGCGCTAGTATTTGTACGTAGTAGTCTGGATCAGATTGCTTTCGTAACCGCCAAACCTGATAGTCAATAGCGGTTTTCACACAGCTTATCTGCATGGTTGAAACGAGATAAGCTCCCACAAAGTGAATGCCATGATTGTAGCGCTGTAAATGTAACTAGCTCCTACTAGCACCAAGCTATGAATATTTCTGCCCCCTACTGTAGGAAAGAGGGGGGGTCATAGCAGCAGCTCTACGTAGTAGGGCTCCACCTCTCTAGCACATTTTTTACCTGGCGCTAAAGCTTGGATCGACTGTGCTAGTAGCGCTCTAATTTTAGCGTATATTGATGACTTTTGATGCACGACTCCATACCAATTACCCATTTGGTATGCCTGCCTTACAGTATGCCCTATCGGCGCCGGCGCTGGTGATATTCCCAAACTTTCCTCGAAACCAGGATACGTCGAAGAAATAACCGTTTGAAGATAGAGTTTTCTCAATATGAAAAGTACCTAAATCGGGATTGATTGTCATTGGACAGGGCATACATAGTTTCTCTGACTCTGAAGTTTTTGAACCTATCGAACCCGTCTTCCACGACAAGAAGAAAGGTTGATAGTCGTCCGCATTGAGAATCGCAAGGGGGGAAGAATATTACAACACTCGAAATACAATCCCGCCCTATTCACTACCCAGCGTATTTTCATCACAACCAATAGTTAACCCTGTTTCAGCTGCTTTGGCATTGTATAGGAACGAGAACGCGGCCCTTGATGGAGATAGGCGGGAATACGCGGGCTTCGGACGGGGTGAGCATTCTAACTCCGCATTGCTCGCCATTTTTGGGAACTGCCAGGAGCTAGGTATCAGAATGTTTGAGACTTCTTACAAATTCTAAGTGATATCTGACCGATTAAACGATTATGAGAATATGTTTGACGGGTGTTCTAGAAGGTGATGGCCAGAGGTGAGAATGATCAAGCATTCTGGCAGCAAGCTCCGGCCCTTTCAATATATTTACATGCTCCTGATTCTACTCTTCAGCTTCTTTCCGGATTTGATCTTGTCAAACTACTCAACACATTTGACACCCAGTCTTACAACTTCCCCCTTAGCCAATTCCCTGTCTCCTTCCCCCCTAAGTTAAGATCGAACACCACAACAATGGCGACTGGGAAACAGCAAAAGCGACTCTTCATGACCGGCGCCAGTGGTTACATCGGCTCCGTGGTCACAGAGCTTGCCGCAATGGACGGCTACGATGTACATGCGCTCTCGAGGAGCGAGACAAGCGATGAGAAGCTGCGCAGCCTCGGCGCCGTGCCCGTTCGCGGGGACATCACCTCGCTTGACGTCCTGCGCCGTGAGAGCGCCGAGGCAGACACCGTTATACACCTCGCAACCGCTTATACGATCGGCGTCGGCACGTACGATGCGGTCATGTCTGTTGACATGGCCGCCGTAGATGCCATCGCCGACGGCTTAGCGGGCACCAACAAGCCGCTGGTAATCACCTCAGGCACACTGTTAGCTGAGCCCGACCCTACAGGAGCCGAAACCACCGAGGCATCACCGCCATCGTCACACCCTATCAGCGCTCGTATCAAGACTGAGCAGCACTCGCTCGCGCTAGCCAGAAGAGGCATCCGGGTTGTGGGCGTGCGGGTGGCGCCGTTCACTTATGGCCGTGGCGGCAGCGGCGTCAAGCTGTTCATGGGCATGTCGGCACGAGCCGGCAACGTTACGTGCGTCAACGGCGGCAAGAACCACACCACTGTCGTGCATGTTGATGACGCCGCGCGTCTATATCTGCTAGCAGCGCAGAAGGGCAAGGCCGGTGAGCTGTTCAATGCCAGTGGGTCCACCGACTTCACGGCGCGCCAGATATTCGACGCCATAGCCGCGGCGCTAGAGGTACCAGTACGGGACATCACGTATGAGGACGCGCAGACGCAGGTGGGAGAGACGTTCGCGTGGTTCTTGTAGGCCGAGAACAGGGCGTCTGGCGCAAAGGCGAGGAAGGAGCTGGGATGGCAGCCGAAGGGGACCAGCATTTTGGACGAGATCAACCACGGCTCGTATCAGCCGGTCGCGCAGGCGCTGCGGAAGCCGCCGCCTGCTTGAAGGTGCTCAAAGAAAAAATCCCAGGGTTTCAGGCGAGCCAAAGACGGAGTCGCTGGATTCTCAAAAGGTTCTACCTCATATATGTGGACCAGCTCAGAAATTTTGACACCTCCTAATCAAGGGGAGAATGCCAAATCACCTCTTGACACCCTGAATCTCCCTGACTTCTGGTCAAATGGACAGATTACTAAAATATGTCTTCTTTGGTGACAGTGATGGGGCTGATTTAACATAACTTGCTAGGTGACAATCACTGAACATGAAATGAAAAATGCACTAACTTACTCCGTACCTAGCAGGAGAAGGCCCTCTGAAAAATATGCCTAAATTACCATCAATGTGTGCTTAGTTTCGGCCTAACCGTTGATATGATCTAAGTTAGTTTACATAGAATTATGCAGCTAAACATTTGAAGTCCAATAAGATTATGTTATTTCAGACGTCATCTTAGGAAAATGACGGTCAAACGATGCCTAAACTATGGTCATTTGAAGCCTGGAAGCGCCGGAGGACTGTTTTTCATGTTTGAAAGGGGTAAAGAATTTTCGGTACTTTTGCTATTATGTGCTACCTGGCTACCGGCATATGCACAATTCTTCGCCTGACAAAGGTAATCGAGGCATGGATACCTTACTGTTATGCACGTCCATGTAGCAGGGAAGAGGCGTTGTAAAAGGGTGCTGCGCATTATAAAAGGGATGGCAGCCACTTCCTCTCTCATGTTGCTTTATTGACAATTTAGACCGGCTATCTAAACTCTGCAAAGTAATGAAAGGACCTCATTACTTCAAGCCATTTGGAACCGCCTCAACCTTTTCTGGCATGGCTATCGGCCCACCAGGCGAGGTTGGTAATCGTGCTGTCAGAATCTCCACTCCATCCTCTGTAACAAGAAGGGTGTGTTCGAACTGTGCTGTTCGAGAACCATCCGTTGTGACGCTAGTCCAGTCATCCGGCCACGTCTTGTCTCGATACGAACCGAGACTGATCATCGGCTCAATGGTGAAGCACATTCCAGCCTTTGCGGTGCCTACTGCCTTGTTCTTCGCGTAATGAGGAATATTGGGCACTGTGTGGAAGAGTTGATTGATGCCGTGACCACAATAGGTCTTGATGACGCTGCAATCACGGCTCTTGGCATGCTTCTCAATCACATTCCCCGGATCTCGGAAGAGCATTCCTGGCTTGACAATCTCAATCGCCTTATCTAGACATTCGCGAGCCGTCTCTACCACGCGGACCGAGTCTGCGTCTGCTCGTGCTGGCTCACCTACGTGGTACGTTTCATTCAGGTCGCCATGGAACCCTTCATGGTAGAGTGTGACGTCGAGATTGAGAATGTCGCCTTCGAGAAGAACTCTTTGGTCGGGTATGCCATGGCAGATAACTTCGTTAGGCGATGTGCAGACTGACTTGGGAAAGTGATAGTAATTTAGGGGTGATGGATATGACTGACAACATTAGCAGCTAGGATTACAATGTTGACTCATAGGGGATTATACATTTCTTTCTAGACATGCCTTGTGGACGACTTCATCAAGATAGTCAGTCGTTATTCCAGGCCGCACCTCTGTCGCTGCTATGTCCAGAACTTCTCTGGCTAATCTGCAAACCTTTCTCATTCCCTCTTGCTCTTTTGCATCCAGGACCTTGACGTTGTGCCTGCCCACAAATTTCTGCTCTGATCGAGGTATGCCATCTGCAGCATAATCGGGGTGTGGTATCGATCGGGGCACTTCTCGCTTGGCAGATAAAGGATAGACCGGTCGTAGGGGGCCAGTAAAGCCAAAGGTAGGGAAGGGGTTGAAATGACCACTTTCTGGATCGGGTTCAGACACGATGTTGGGAGGAAAGAGTTTGCGCAAGGGGTTGGTACTTTTGTGGACCTTCTTGTGCTCTCCCTGGTGTCATCAAGTCAGCAAGATGTCTTCCCTTGGAGGTTGCAAGCGTGCACCTTGTCAACCCCAGAAATTGCATACCCAACTCCGCTTAAAACAGTCCTGCGAACAAAAGTAGCTCTCTGTTCCCTGCTTCAGACAAGTTGGGCATTGCAATGTGCTTGCATCGTTTTCGCATTCTAGGCCGGGGCATTTTCGTGGTTTCTCAGCTGCCTGGTCCATGGCGGACAGACTGATCCGTTTGCTGCAAAGAAGACAAACTAATAGAATGCGTTCTGAAGCGTCCAAAAGGCCTCGAGAAATGCCTCGAGGAATACCTGGTGGAGAATAGTGTAGTGCCTGAGGTGTAAGGCGTAAGGCTTGGTATCAGAACTGCCAGCAACCCGCATGCGGCCAACAACCAACAACGGATAACGCACAACGCACAACGCAATCTCGTATTGTGCTGACGAAGCTAACGTAGTAGCTTCCCAGCGGGCCGCCCCACTCGGCATTCCAAGCTGCATGTAAAGGATTAGGTTCGATGAATCATTCTTCACCTCACACACACATTCAAGCGGTTCCTTCGTCCTGCAAATGGTGGAAAGCATGGGACGTCGGCGGCCTCAGAAAGTTGTCGTGGTGGGTGCTGGGCCTGTTGGTTCGCTGGCTGCACTTTACGCTGCCACTCGTGGCGATGACGTTAAGTTATATGAGCTTAGAGGAGGTGAGTGACATTCTTATTCTACTTCCAACTCCAACCACCCAGTAGAAAGGTTGCAATTGTATGTTTCTATGACAATAAGTGTTTGCATCTTAACGAGATCCTGTGTCGAATGTATCCAACTCCTTTTCTCCCATGATGCCAAGACTTGACCCCTGAACTGGATTGAGGAGCCAAAAGAATGCCTAACATGGAAGATACTGGAAGAAACATCAGAGGCACTGCTCCCATTGATGAGAGTTCTCATTTCAATCAAATCAAGCTAAATCTATTCTGTCCAGACCTCCGAGACACATCAACAACCCCTCTCAATTTCACCAAATCCATCAACCTCGCCCTCTCAGAGCGAGGTATTAACGCTCTTCGCCATTCCCAGCACCCACAGCTCGTCAACAGCATAATAGTCGAAACAATCCCCATGTACGGCCGCATGATCCACGGCCTCTCCACCACAGGCACCCCGACCCAATCACCACAAGCCTACGACGTCCACGGCCGGCATATCTCCGCTGTCGACCGGGGCGGTCTGAACAAACGACTCCTCGACGAGCTCGAGAAGATGCCCAATGTTGAATTCTTCTTCAACCACAAACTAACCGGCGCCGACTTTCAAGGCAGGAAAGCATGGTTCGAAGTCCGGAGGCAGCCCGAGGAGAAATCAGGTCCCGGCCATCGCGCCCCAGGGATCGAGGTCTCATTCGACCTTCTTCTCGGTGCAGATGGCGCTCACTCCGCCGCAAGATACCACATGATGAAATACGCACAGACGAACTTCTCACAAGAATACATCGACACATTATGGTGCGAATTCACCATTCCCCCGTCTCTAGAACACGACTTTCGGATATCGCCCAACCATCTCCACATCTGGCCTGCCGGGGATTTCATGTTCATTGCCATTCCCTCCCTCGATAAATCATTCACCTGCACACTTTTCGGCCCAACTAGCCTTTTCGAAAATCTCAAAAACAAAAAAGACGCGTATCATTCCCCACTGGAAGACCTCTTCACCGAGCACTTCCCAGGCATAATCCCGGACCTCATTTCCAGACAAGACGTTCACGAGCAATTCAACCGTAACCCCCACCTCCCCCTCATAAACATAAAATGCAATCCGCACCATTTCGACAGCAGCGTCGTGATACTAGGCGATGCCACGAATGCCATCGTGCCGTTTTACGGACAGGGCATGAATGCCGGTCTGGAGAGCGTACGTATACTATTCGAGTTTCTCGATGACCATGGTGTCTACGCTGCCAATAAGAAGGCAGACGAGGTGCAGCAAGCAAGAGCAGCAGCGTTGGCAGCATACACCGCATACCGAGTCCCGGATGCACATTGCATCGCTGATCTAGCGTTGCAGAATTACATCGAGATGCGATCGGATGTGCGCTCTCCGATCTACCGGATCAGGAAGTTCGTGGAAGAGACGCTAGATCGCTACCTGCCGGGATTGGGGTGGGCGACGCAGTACTCGAGGGTGAGCTTCGGAAATGAGCGGTATAGTAAGATTGCGCAACAAACGAATAAGCAGGGGAAGATTTTGGCAATGTCTCTTGTTGCGGTAGCTGCTGGATTGATAGGGGGAGGTGGTGGGCTGCTGGCCCGGCGCTGGTATCATGCTAGACAGGGGCCGGGGTGGTTAAGCAAGTGGTTGATGACGACTGGCCGGGAGGTGGAAAAGAGAGGACGGTGACGCGGCTGCAATACTGAGCGTTTAGGAACCGTTCCGGGTGGAGCTTGGTATAGAGCGCACATCTGATTCTACACTGGTGATTCAGGTGCTGCTACTGGATTGTGTTCAGCTCTGGGGCGTAAGCTTTTCGTTGCAAGCTCGTCAACGCTTCGATGTGTCGAGGATTATCTTGTTCAGACTTTTGGAAAGAATACCTGTGCTTGTCGGAATTTCTGCTTTGAACTTGTACAAGATGGTTACTTTTGAATAGACACAAGTAATGGGCGCGGACAGCTGAACAAAGATCCCCATGCCAGCCTGCTTCGCACTCTGGTTTCATATGATCAAGATCCTAAATCCATGGCTCGCAGGAGTTCCTCCAGCTGCGCCAATTCGCAAACTACCTCTCGGTAAACGCCCTCTTGCAGCGCAGGTTGGCTCAAGTCATCACCACGGCCAAAGTCGCATGCGAGACATTTTCTGACGATCTCTCCGTAGCGTGATCCTGATTTTGCTGAGACGAGCCGACTCAAGCGCTTCGCGGTGAAGAACAGGGTGTGCCTCTCATCGTGGCTGTTAGCAACGTCGCATGACTGTTGCATGCTGCGGAGCGGCTTTTGATATGCTAATTCCAAAAGCATGACACCTAAGCCAAACAGAAAGTCGTTAGGTGCGAAAGGATAGCATGTGGTGCTCTGACCACCGTTGGTTGCAACAGTTGGATCTCGAACAGAGACATCAACGAAAGGTTCTTTCAGATCTTCGATAAGGGCCGTGCTTGACGGTTGCTGTAATTGGAAAAGGACATCACTGCTACCCCAGCTGTTTCGAAGCCACGGTGTAGAGTAGAACTGGAGCACTGCAGTGGCAAGCTTCCTTGAGAGGCGTAGACGCTCGTACTGTGCTATCCCAGCTGTTTGATCTGAGTTGCCCTGATACTGGACAAGGAGCTCAGCCAACGACTTGGATGGAACATTAAAAACTTCGTCCTCCCTCGGTTCTTGCCCTTTTAGATAGATTAAGTGTTTTGTTTTTGATGAATGTTCGAAATACCCAATGCAACATTCAGAACGAGGAGCTGATCTGCTTAAAAAGTTTTGCAAGTGATTGCAAAAGTTGCTGTGGGAGCACAGATTGGCTAGAGGCGGCTTGGACACCGTTTCTGGTACGTACAAAGAGCTAAGTTGTAGGCGACTGACCCCTTGCATTCCAGAATGGGGGTTGGTTGGTTCGTCGTCTTGCCTGGCGGATTGGGAACCATGCGCTGATCGGCTGACCGGACCCATGGAGGACGTAGCCCGAAGGATTTCGTTCTTGGATGCAAGATTTGCTAACTCGCGCTTTAGGCGTTTGTTATCTTCGTGGAGTTTGTTAGATGCCGCTTCTAGATCGTTAAGTCCAGCTTCAAGTTCTTTGGCATGGGTTTTGCGTTTACGGAATGCGCGTTGACTGTGGGACCACAGATCTGATAGGGGTGGCTTTGACACGGTTTCTGGTGCTTTGCAAGTAACTGCTGGTGACCGTGATCGGGGCGGTGACGAGTGCTCAAACTGAATGCACTTTCCCCGGAGCTTCGAAGGTTGACGTTCGGGTGGTGGAGAGGAGGGCGTTCGGCCTCGCTTTATTGATTGGCCGAGAACTGCAAGAGGTTTATGTTCTGTTGAAGATGGACAAGCATGGGCCGCTGGTGTAACACTCGACTCCACTGTAAACCATGAAGTCTGCTTCGAGCCGGATGTCGAAGCTATAACTTGCCTAAAGCCAACACTGAACCGGACCTGGTGGGCTCCTGGCACAGGTATGGGTTGCAGACTGAAATGTGCTTGGTGCTGGGTGTGCTGGGTGCAAGCCGTGCTCAGAGCTTCGTAGAGATTTCGTGAGGCAGTCTGGACCAACACAAATTGCTGTATCACTTGTTGTGCCTGAGCGGATGGCCGCGATAGTGGGCGGCGCTGCTCACTTCTTTTGGTCTGTGATACCAAGGTTCTAAGGTTCTCTATGAGCTCTTTCAACCTATTCATAGATTCTTGAAGTCGTGATTGCGACAACGCGAAGCGAGACTTTTCTCTGATTTGATGCCGCCAAAGCCTATCGTTTCGCATGTCGCCCTACAGCACGCACATAAACTTCTAGGAACCATCGTTTGAGAGGAGCCACCTACCTCTTTTGTCAGCTGTGCCACCTCTTCAAACCCACTCAGTCTGGCCTCCATCTCGGACAGCTCGGCATTGATCCATTGCACCAATTCGAGGAAGGACTCCCGTGTATTCCCTAAACTTGCCACGAAAGACTCTTCTAGGTCTTTATCGTCCCATCCGGATTGGTCTGCGTTGTGTAACAGCTGCTCAGCTCGGTCCCAACCCACGCAAGATGCCAACAACGATCGGATTTCGCCCTGAAATATAGTTCTTTGAAGCCTCACCAGTTTCGAGAGATGGCCAACTTCTTGTGAGAAGTGTCGGTACCTCTTTAAGGCCCGAGCGGCAGAAGAGAAGTTTTCGGCGACAGATATGACAATGGGCAGAACCGCAAGAGCTAGGCTCGCCGCTTCCACAGCGCCCGTCATCGGTGACTTGCAAGGACGTAGCACTGGAAGAATACCGAACAGTAGGAAGTCGATTTGGAACAACAAGGAGGATTATCCAGCTTTGTCTCTTTCATTGTCTCTGTGTAAGCACAAGGCTGCAAAGAAATCTCACAGCCTCAAAGCAGCATGGCTTGGGCTGAAGCCCAATTGGCCAGCCTCTTACTGCGCCACGGGGTGTTGCATGGTGCTTCGTGGATACTGAATGAAGCCCGGCGCGCCAACATCAGTATTTGCCCTCCCTCGAAATAGTCCTTCCTCTTGAGACGAGCATGAACGGCATGCATTGACAGATCTTATGAGACGATGGCTTCAAAGAACGTAGAAGTCGCGGTGGCAGGCAAGCAATCGCATCTCCAAAACTGGATCAACGACCAATCATCGAATTCACATCCAAGCTCACACTTCGAGCTCGGCTTTGTAACGTCGTTTTACCAAGAATGTTGTCAATCACTTGCACAAATCTGGGATGCTTCCCAAACTCAGAGCACTGTGGTGCCAAAGCGGCAGTTGCAAGAAAGTATCACTCGCTTTGTCCTTTGGGGCTCGGGATGGAGCGAAGGCCGCCTCGACTTCTGCCTCAATGGTTCGGTTGAGCTACGAAACAACGTGATAGAGCTTCTTTCAGGCCTTGCGAAAGCGCTTCTTCAAAGTAATTTCTTTTTCAACTAATTTCGGTGGTTATTAGCTGACGACAGTCCCTAGTATGCGATTCCCATCTCAGACAACCGAAACCCGTTACCCAAGAGCATGTTCGTGCTCTTATTGCCTTGAGAGAACAGGCGAGGCAATTTTCGGTCCCAGTCGACAGTGACAGCGAAGCCTCTGACAGCGAAGCCTCTGACAGCGAAGCCTCCGACAGCGAAGCCTCCGACAGCGAAGCCTCTGACAGCGAAGCCAGCGAAGCCTCTGACAGCGAAGGCGAAGCCTCTGACAGCGAAGTCTGCCTCAGTGATGAGGAAGCTTCCACAGCAGAGATATCTGTTCCAAGATTGTGGCGTCGCGCATTGGAAAACATAGAATTCCATACAAAATGCCTCATGGATCTTTTGCCATCAATGGAGCAGACCTACAAAAACGTATGCGACCCGGGTCTACGTCTGGATGATGGAAGTGGAAAGGTCTCCTTTCGAGTCACCAAAGCTGCACGACCCTATGTTTTGCAAGTTCATGATAAGTTCAGGAATGCTAGTATTTCTCTTGCCGAGCGTTTGGGAGAAGCCAATTGGCAAAGATTTATGCGTGTTCGACAACGTATGGCAGGTGGACTGCGTGCGAACGACTTGGAAGATCTTCATGTCGGTGCACGCTCTACATGCTTTCCAGCATCCAAATTTCACGACTCTGGTCCGGGAAGCTCGCTCCGCCCAGAGTCTTCGCTTGCGCTGACGAATGCCTCGCACTCGTCATTCGTCTCCAACCTCTCAGAGAAAGATGGTTCTCGCGCGCGAGTTCCTGCTACACCTAACGAAGTAGCAGAAGGCATATCATTTGAGTGCTTCATCTGTAGGCGTATTTTGACAAAGATCAAGAATCGCATTGATTGGAAGTAAGTTGAGAAGCAAAAAGGAGAACAAGCATGCTAATAGTATTAGGATACACGTGTTTGCAGACCTCCAACCATATATCTGTACGTTTGACAGCTGTCGAAGCATGCTTGTCACGTTCCCAAATAGGAAAGCATGGTCCGAACATGAACTCACACAGCATCGTACCCACCAGAGCTGGAGATGTCGTTTGTGCGCAACCACGTTTACTAGCGAGACTAGCCTTGCAGAGCACTCGCAGCTAAAACATGAGCTCCCACAGCATTATTGCAAGCTTCTTGCAGCATCCTCGGTGGCGAAATCAATCGACCCTCTTCCAGTAACAGATGAGCGGTGCCCTCTTTGTCTTCAAGAAGGATGGCCAAGCCGGCGAAAATTCGAAACGCATGTTGGACGTCACCTTGAAGAGATAGCGCTTTCAGTATTACCAAGAGACGTGGAAAGTGACTCTGATCAACAAAGTGATGCCGATGCAACATCAGAGGTCAGCACTTGGTCTGCTCGTGATGACAGGATTTTGGAAATGGCACGCACTACGAAGTTGAGCTTGGCAGAAATCTGTGAAGACTACCTACCTCACAAAAGCGCGGTCAGTTGCCAGAGACGGTACGCGCGGCTAAAGCTCAAGCAGAACATATCCATACGTCCTAGAAATAAAGCAGTGGAAGATAGCTCTCCGACTTCAAGTTCCCCACAATGGGAACACAGCCAACGCCAAGCACCATCACCCACACCAAGCCCCCGTTCATGAAGAAGAGACTATCAGAATCTCTAAACTTGATAATACTCGTCGTGGTAAGGCTGAACGACAGCGAGCCCGTACTGCTGAAGAAGACTTCAGGATTGAGCGCAAACGTCGTCGCTCGGTCCAGGATATCAACCGTGAACTGGCCGAAAGGTGAGCCCAAAGAAGAAGAAGAAGTGCTGAGATGGCTACTGCGTACCTACCACAGGAGAACGAGCGACTAGATCGTGAACGACGACTTGCCGAACGCGAAGCAGCTGTGCATGAGCTGGAACGAGTACGTGAGTGGGGACGAGGGCATGAGCAAAAAAGAGTACGTGGGTCGTTCAGCGGTACTTACGACGATCTATCAATAGCAAAAGACGCTCCTGGGTACGGCAGTCAAGCTTCTCAGCCTGATGTATTCACGTCTCTCAATGCAGATCTGAAGGTCAAGCCAACACTACTAAAGGAGCATGAACGCCAGAACCATAGCGCAGATCCAGAGCATCAGGCCACTTTTGGTTCGTCAACTCCCGCTCTTCCTGATGATGCTCAGTCCAGATTTGTACCGACTGGATCAGGGGTGCAATATACTCATTATACTTATACGCAATGGCAAGAGAAAAGGGACATTATCACCCAGCTATATTTAAAGGAAGGTAAGTCTTTACGCCAGGTGAAGAACATCTAAGGACAAAGTACGATTTCAGACCCACGTATGCATCTCCCCACAAAACACAATTGTGAAGCTTGTACTCACCAACATCCTAGAGATCGAATGTACCGAAGAAAATTAGAGGAATGGGATATTGGCAGAAGGCTAGAGATGAGTGCTATACTACTTGTGGCAAGACAGCGACAAGCAGCTGGCCAAGAATCAGCTTTCTGGATCAGAGGCAGGAAAGTTGATATGGAAGAAGTCCGTCGCTACTTCGAAGCAAGGGGGGAAGATCCAGATTCGCTAGATGTCCAGGATAGCCCGATCCCGTCAACCATAACCGTCGAGACACCACCACCAAATCTCACGTTGAAGCATGACTCCGAGCTTGACATGCGCACTTCGAATTCCTTTGGTGGAATTTAGCAGCTATTCCCTCGCAACCACTTACTTAGCAAATCTTCACCAAGTGTCTGGCGTGAACTACCTGGCAATCAATGTCGGCTTGGTGTTCGATCCAACTTGCGTACCAGGCGACACAATGTCTGATCTGCCCTCGCTCTCTTCACTCTCTCAGAATATAGACAATTTTGGGCGGAAAGGCATGTCGTTCGAAAGCAAACTCATTCAAGAGATTACGGCTCGGAGGAGGAGTGAGTCTTCTCCAATCTCACATGCAGGTGAAGAGGAGAGGACACCATGGCACAAAGGACCTTCACCGTTACCACGAATGCAAGTGGTTCAATCATGATGTTGGGTTGTATTTTCCTACAGCATCGTCCTCCATTGCTCTGAACTGTGGAGGATTGTCATACATCGATAGAGCGACGATGCCGTGCATATCACCGACACGGTTCGATTATCAGAACGAGCAATAGTGGAGAAAACAAATTATGGCTCTCTTCAGCGTATTTCGGTAACTGAAGACGTAGAGCACATCTTGCTTGGACTAATCATTTTGTGCTATAGACTTCAAAAGCTTTATTTAATACTGATAACGAAGTGATGGAGGCTTTCTTACCACAGAGGAGGTTGGCTTCAAACGATTATGAAGTGTACTACGAAGTAATAGAAACTAGAAAATCTGAGACAGCAGCTCCCTGTGTCTTGGCGCTACATATCGGGTGTTAGGGCTGGGTGGCAGGGCATGACTTCATCACTTCCAACTTGCTGGAGGAGTATGCCCATACTGGTACGCTAGGATCAGACCACTGCAGATTCAAGCTGCAATTGACATGCTCAAGGCATCCTTGTAGTGATTGTGATGAATCAATGGCAGCTTAGTGGCCATGCTGTGAAACAGAGCATGTGCTTTCACCCAGCTGCAGCCCCCCGATTGCCCAATGACAGACATGCCAATTGTGATCCAATACATCATGATATTCGGCTCCGTCATGACAAGGCACAGCTCTCCACTCTAGTATGAAACGTGGTCGTGTTTTAAAGCGCGTACAACCCTTAAACCTTGCTTCTACATTCAAATCCCTACATGTTTATCCGCACTTTCTGCCTAAGAAAGACTCAGATCCTACACAGCTCGAGACCCCAAACCCGCTACGTCTCCATCGCCACCACCGCCATGGATGCAATCAAAAGCACCCTTGCCGAGAACTTCGGCGGCCCCACCCACAATCTCGTAGACGCCAAACACCAGTTCACGCTCGAGGAGACACCGGACCAGTCCGGCAAAGTGGCGCTCGTGACCGGCGGCAGCCAGGGCATCGGCTACGGCGCCAGCTTCACGCTGCTGCAGAAGAACCTCGCCAAGCTGTTCGTGCTGTCCATGAGCGGAGAAACCATGGACGGAGCCGTCAACGACGTCAAGGAGAAGCTCGGTGAGGAGGCGGCCAAGAAGATCACCTGGCTGCAATGCGACCTCGCGGACTGGAAGGCCGTGGCCGAGACCAGCCAGAAGATCCGCGACCAGACCGACCGGCTCGACATCCTGGTCCTCAACGCCGCGCGCGGCATCATGACCTACCAACTCACCGACGACACGGGCGTGGATCTGCACATGGCGCTCAACCACATGGGCCACGTGGTGCTGACGTCGCACCTGCTCCCGGTGCTGAAATCCACCGCGTCGGACGGGCACAAAGTGCGCATCACCGTGCAGAGCTCCAACGCGCACCAGAACGCCCCCTCAGACACCCGGTTCGCCTCCCTCGACGAACTCAACCGCGACCTCGGCCCCAACGGCCAGTACGGGCGATCGAAGCTGGCCAACCTCCTCTACGCCCGCTACCTGGCCCGGCACCTGACGCCGCAGAACCCCAACATCCTCGTCAACGCCACCCACCCGGGTTTCGTCGAGACGAAACAGTCCACCAAAGACATCCACGAGCCGTATCCGATCGCGGGTGGGGTGATGAGCACGCTCATGAACCCGCTCAAGAAGGATCAGTGGATGGGTGCGGTCAGTACGGTGTATGCTGCGACCAAGGTGGAGGACAGCGGGCTCTATATCTGTCCGCCGGCGATCCCGGAGCAGGGCAGTAAGATGGCGCAGGATGAGGAGCTGGGCGAGCAGCTGATGAAGTTGACCAGGGAGATCGTCATGGAGAAGACGTACAGCGACAGCAAGGAGAAGAGTTGTCCTTTTGAGTTTTATTAAATCCGAGATGGAGCTTTGGTGGATATTAGATGGTTCTTAGCAGGAAGAAACCCTCGGAAAGCTCTGTTCTAAATTACCATCCATGTGTGCTTAGTTTAAGCCTAACCGTGATATGATCTAGTTTGTGTAGAAATATATAATTAAGACGTGTAAAACCCAATGAAATTATGTTATTCTAGTCGTTTCTTCCCAGATTATGATCATATGACGGTCGCATTATGATCTCTGGACGACCTTTACAATCACAAATCATTGGTTAATGTGCTAAGGACCAATAAGGCGTCATTTTCGGAGCCCTTTCTCCAGGTAAGTTGGGTATCGGATTGCCCAGTAACCAGTTGCTGCAATGGTCAGTATTGTAGGCATTTTCGGTCGACTTTTTTCGTTGTCGAATATGCTGTTCTCGGGATGATTGCCACGGCAGAAGCTAGACGGTCTTCCATCTTGACGTTGTCCCTCTCAACAGACGCAAAGCGCTGCAAAAAAAACCCCCCAGTCTCGCCGCCTGGTCCTAGCAGCTTTCGATGCATGAACAAAAAGTGCTTCGCTAGGCTCCACCCAAGATAATCCCTTCTCTAAGATGTAGCCGAAGTACCGAAGCGATAGCTGGATGCTGAGTATTCTTCGTGCAGCCCATCTCATCAACAGAAGATCCATTGAATATAGAGGCAGAGGCCGAAAATGCAATGCAGGAATCGCTAGTCAACAAGATAATCCAGGAAAGTCAGGATCAGAGAGCTTGGGTGAGAAGAGAAGAACACTGGATTCGCTGGCAGTGAACGGAGAGCCTGATCCTCCAACCTGTGCCTCCAACCTGTGCCGCTTGACGTATTCTCAGAGGTGCCATCCAGAAAAAGCGAATTGTCAGATGGCAGAAGTAAATCCCAGACCGGAGTGTTAAAAATCGCAACATGTGCGAGAAGGTTGAGAACAAGACTTGAGATAGAAGGTGTGAAAAGGAGAGCGAGTCAAATCGCGGACCGGATGAAGAAACAAGGGCTGCCAATAGATGTAAGACAAATTATGTTGTTGATTGATAGACTGAGGCTGGTACTGAGTCTGGGATTGTTTGCTTCGTCGAATTAATCTGCTCTTGCTGTACAGTTTTACATGGCAACTCCAACTCACCGCCTCGATGGGACCGCTAGATAGGACATCGCCTTTGATTTTATCTTTCGACAAATCACTGGGGAAAGAACGCCGCGCTCAATGGACAAAATCCTAGTACCACATAGCACTCACTGCGAGACCCCTCTTGTACCAGTAGACCCTACTGCCCTCCGAGGGTAGAGACGATGTTGACTGTCAGGACTGCTCATTCCAGCTTGCTGTTGCGGCGTCTGAAATTGAAACCCTTCGCTCTCCGGATTTGGCGACGTCTCAGAGCTAGGAAAGCCATAACTGGTACTATCGTGGGTGCTCACGGGTGTTCTTTGGCCGGTTGCAATTGGTGGTGAGACTTGCCCATGCGGTTGACGTTGATATTGAAACCCGCTACTCGTTAGCGTGGGAGGTGGGGAGCGAGGTTGAGGTGCAATGATGCCTGTTGAAAGTGGGGATGGCATCCGTTTGGGGGTCATGCTCGCTGCTTGTGAGTGGTAGGCGCTTGTTTGAGGACTACCGGCCAGAGCAGCTGAGTCGAGTTCGTGGGATGCATTGCGCCCAGGGCCAAAGTCAGGAGCTAGGCTCATTGGAGGAGGGTCGCCATAACCCGTCTTGACTTCTTGGGGATGGCTATATGGAGATGAGAATTGTGGTGGTGGCGAGGTAGGTGCCAGCGACGGGTGATGAGTCGACGGAGCAAAGTTTGAAGGAGGCTGTTTTTGACTCTGTTTCCGCTTGCGTGCTCGTCTGAAGAGGAAAAAGCCAAGTCCTATTATTGCAACGGCCCCAAGAGCACCTCCGACGCCGATTCCAGCGGCAGCTCCTACACTAAGCTTACTACCTCCGCTTGAAGAGTATACTTCTGATGGGAGGACTCCTGCTGTAGGTTGGCCGTCTGCGCCGGTTGCAGTAGCAGTTGCACCGCCTGATGTTCATTTGTTAGTAATTGAGGGCTGCTCCTGTAGTACAGGGGTCATACTAGTTAAGGGAGGCAGAGAGCTCGTGCTGGCGGGGCATTCAGAACAGAGGACCATAAGCGGATTTGATTTGAATATGATGCCCTGTCCACCAACACTTTGAAGCTGGTAAAAGTATTGTCCTGGGGTTAAATTGGATCCTGGCAAGCATAAGTGTACGCTCGAAGAAACCTGTGTGCACAGACGTACCAGCTGACCAGAGGAAGAAGCCTTTTGTGTTGCTGTCTACACATCTTGATCAGCATGAGCCTTTCTGCTTTTCTGCGGAATTCGTACAGTCCAGTGGCACCTGTGGAGCAGACGCATTTGGTGCCAACTGTTGCAGCCATAGGTTTACAGGTCCGGCGAACGCGTTCGTGTCCCATCTCACGAAACCCGCTTGTCCGATGGGTATCGAAGTGTTGTAGTAAAGGAAAGGTTCTTGCGCGATGACTTGCGAGCAAATCACAAGCAGCAAGGCAAGAACAGCTTTGTGCAACATCAGTGCAGCCATGACTCAGGACCTAATACCCATGCACTGCTGCAGTCTGCTTAAGAATGAAGATCGACAATAAATTCAGGACAAAAGAAAAAGGCAGAATGCGTTGGATTGCTTCTGAAGGAAGATAGGGCTAGGCAGACCAGGAGCAACGAGTACCGGGACATTATGGGTCAACTATACGACCCCGCCAACAGGGCGTCGTAGTCACCACATGCTACTGTCATTTGTTACTTGAGTTCGAAGTAGTGAGAAATTGCAGGCTCAGCCGCAGGATCAGGCCAGCGGAGGCGTTCAGGCATGGATGTAATTGGCCAGGATCCGGGATTGGTGAGCTGTCTAGGATTTCTCCGTGTGGTCTCGGCCCTAGTAGAAATTTCTTTCGGGAATCTCTGATGTTCGAGCGCAGACATTTCGAGCAAGCCACAGGACCAAGCGACTGGTTGAGGCTGGCATGGTTTCATATTGTGGTGCATGTGGACCAAGCTAACCATCACCTTGGGTACACCATGGTTATCTCAATATCTTGGTATTATTCCAATAGCTTTGCTACGCAACCTGCGATAGCAATAGATGGGAATGTGAAACTTCTGATCGTGACAGTATCCCACACCCGGGGGAACGGGCCAATCTGTGTTGCACAGCCTGAAAGTAACCACTCCAACCCCGAAGCAGGCGACTTTAAAAACTGTTATTTATGAAAGACAAGCCTTCTGTCGCTGCAGCCTTAAAATTGATTAGCAGCTGCTAACGCTGACCCAAAGGAACAGCAAGCGAACTATCATGCTGGCTTCAAGCTATTGGATTGCGGGACCGAAGAACAAGACAGAGCGGAAGTTTCCACCTAAGTAGATCATGCCAGGAATGGAGTTAATCATGCTTTTCTTCATGTAGTACGGAGTACTCTGTACTTACTCTAGTAGCATCCAGACCGAGATACCATAGAACATGCAGACACGTGGCAGAATAGGCTCGAAGATATTTTGACAATACTAGCTCTTTCTGGCTTGTTGAGCATCTCCAGGACCAATCGACGAAGTGGGGCCAGACACTTCGTTCTGGATCGGAGTATGGATTCTGCCCTAAAAGTCAGGGGTTCATAGCTCGAATGATAACTAAGGATAAGCAACCATCGGATTGGGTCAAGCTAATCGAGCGGGTGTGCAGACTGCACGGTTGCCTACAATGTTACTATGGTCCGGTAGCTTTTCATGCCTGTTTAGCAACTCTCTTGGCATAAATCCAGCCTCTATTGAATGACTCGTCTAAGCCCGAGTGTTCACGTCAGACGTTAACTGCCTTGCCTACATCCTTCCGCTTGAGTAGACCACCGAGGCTCACAGAGAATACGCCTTCAATCAAGATGAATCTGCTACCACGATTAGTAAAACCGTCATTCGTCCCTCGTCACAACCTGCACAGCTTTCCCTCACGAATTCCCCTCGGAAATGGCGTGGCCAGCACACAACTCCGGTCAATATCCATTCTTACAACCCAACACAGCTTCCGATCCAAATGCACAATGGCTTCGTTCTACCCCTCGGCCAGACACTCACACCCATCGAGCAATCTTAGCAAACTCTGGCCGCAACAGACAAGGGGAATGAAGACGCGTGCCTCAGTGAAGAGACTGTGTGATGGTTGCAAGGTGGGGAACGACTCGAAATCCTTGTCTTCTCATAGCGGTACACTGATGTCTGCGTTCTGTAGCCGGTCCGAAGGAAGAGCCGAGTGTATATCATATGGTATGTGCTGCAGTGGCTCTCTTTGAGCTTGCCCAAACATCCATCTAACACTGTCCAGTTCAAAAAACCCAAAACATAAACAGAGACAGGGAAAATGAGGCGGAATCTGTGCAGCTTGATGTCTCGTTATGAAGACTCGTGTACAGTACGGCAGCATATCTGGCGTTCAGCATTTATATTATTGGGAATCAAGCAGCACCAGGCATCAGTCTCGTCATCGAGCTCAGAGAATATTCCGACTTGCACATAGAGATCTATGCGCCTCAACGGAGAAATTAAGGTGTCCAATCAGACTTTCATGAATTCACCCACCCCACGCAAAGCCAGCAACAGCGGGCCATTTCTCTTCCGCAAAGAGATTCCACAACGTTGCAATTGATGTATCCCCTACCATAAAAGTTTCCCTTTTCACTGCCCATGCGAACGCGTTGCTCTCTGGTCTGGTCTCACCATCTCATGTGTTGATTTCACGATTTCTCGTTTGCTGCTTGTTCATCTGTCTCTGACTGCACAATCCTTTCTCGGCTTCTCAATCCTTCTGCTCTTCTAGGCAGTAAGACGAAGTGCTCTCTGCGTCAGTTAGAAGCTGCCTATAAGGAGGTAGTCGGGGGCATCAATCACTTGATGCAGACCTCCCGTATTGTGTATACACATAACTTACCAAAACAAGGGTCCACCTGAGCCTTCGCCAAGTAAGGTGCCGTGGTTGTTCCTCTTCTGAAGCAGGATTTGTCCTCTTGTACATCAACACCCTTCACTGCTCTTCCCATCCCGCAAGCGCTCCTGTCTGTACTCCATGTGCCCGCTCTGCTACCCATCAGCCACTTATTGCTCTTCTAAGTAGTCATTGTCGCCATCGCGCTTTACTACATTCGTTGGAAAATCCATCCAACTTTGTCTGCTTTACTCAGGGGAAGAGGTGGGTGTGGCTCTATCGAGTGCCTGTTACATGGTGTCTTGCCTTTCCGCTTGTATCTTTCCTATTTGGTTTTGTACTTATCTAACCAGTACGCCATCTCTTCGACATACGGAACCGGACGTCTCTTACCTCGCATGTTCTAGGACTAGACTGGGTTACTTCGCCTCTACTTCCTTCACGATCCTCTGCATGACTTCATCCAGGTCCTCCTCTTTCAATCCCAATTTTTCGTTCGCCACTTCCCGACCGTGGAACTGATCTCCAAGGCCCTTTTTGAACGTGGCCCCATACAGCACATTGATCATACCCCTTCGCTCCCCCTTGGCAAACATCTCCCGCCCTTCCTGCATCCATCGATCGACGGGCTTATGCGTGACCGTCCAGTCGGCCGATGTTGTACCAGTGGCGTGCTGCGCAGCGGCCAGCATATCATTTTGGGTGACGGAGAAAGAGGTGATGTATACAAACTTGTTTTTGTAGTCCGAAAGACAGGGAGAAGAGGACTCCACGGGCAAACTTAGCAGTCGAGCGATAGCGCGACCGACTTGAGGAACGGTGGTGGCGACGATGGAGGTGCTGCCATCGTCGTAGATTTCCGCTTTGCGTGCTGCGATGTCAATGCCGTAGAATCCGCCTTTCAGGCTCTACATGGGTGGTATGGGTTAGCTAACAGACTGTGCCACAGGGACTACAGGCGGGACCGGTCATACAAAGTCAAACCAAAGATTGTTCGCAATACCAATCCAGCTGCTCACACCCAGTGCTTCAATCTCATTGCGGTATCTCTCTTTCATGCCCAGGAGGCCCACCACTTTTGCGAGCTCGGGGTTAGCCCCGTCCTGTCCATATTCATTGGGCAAGATCCACGGAACGCCAGCTTTGGCGGCCGCCTTGATGAAGTCGGATTGAACTTCTGGAGGCGTCGTCACGGCGAAGGTGAGAATGAGCACGTCCTGATCTTGCAGGGCGGATTCAAGGAACTCGGGGGACTTGTAGTCGCCCTTCTTCACTGTGACGTTGGAAGGGAAGGCGGCGCTGGAGTCTTGACGCGAAATGGCTGTTACATCGAAATTGCCTGATTCGAGTAGGCTCTTCAGTATGGCACCACCAACTAAGCCGCTTGCCTGGGAGGTACGGATTAGCTTTTTCTGTTCGAAGGGGAAGATGCTTCCCAGTCATACTCACTCCGACGACTGCAATATTCTTGACGTGGTCACTTGAAGTCATTTTGGATATCAGGATGAACTCCGTTTTTGTCTCCAGCGGGCCCAATGCTTGATATATATATTCAATGGACGAGTATAGTATAGTGGTAATGCTCCTTTCCGTCTTGGAGAAAGGAAAGGAAAATCGAAAGAAAGTATAGCCGATAGTTCCAAAACTACTGCCAGTAAATCCGAGAGATCAATGGCAGTTATTGATTGTGCCCTAAAGAAATAGAAGTTGATTCTTTGTTAACTCCGGAGGCGTCTGCAAGGGGAAAGAGCTAGCTTGCGCGTAAGGAGTAGAATAGCCGGGCATTTCGCTCCTTCGGTGCGTCCGGAACTTAACGTACTCACATAACATTTCTGGGATGTTGTTTAGTTGATCCTGGTGTCTACCCAGCAGGTCATAAATCAAACATGATGGAAATGCAATGATGGTAACGAGTACAGCGCTACCAGCGAGCGTGATGTCGAACCGACCACTATTTTGTGGTGATTCAAGCAAGCACTTCAAGATCTCCTAACAGATGAAGATCCCCTGAAAGCTTGCTAAATTTTGATTTGAAGAAGACTTGGTCGCCAAGGAAGTGGTTGGGGCCTCGAAGCATCTAGAGATGTTCATACTCGCATATATGCACCATTTCATTGTGTGACTTCGGAGATACATAGAACGTATTGCGTATCTCCACCACAACCTCGCCTAAACATACCATGCAAATATCTACCGCCTTTCATCCCATCTACAGACTTCATATTTTCGCGAGAAATGACATGACAATATCCCTACTGCGTAGGACTGCCGTCGTCTATTGTTGTCAAAGCCATATCGAAATCAGAACCATTGTCTCTGCTTCTTGTTCGGGTTAATTCCATGTAATTCATGGGATTCGCTTCTCACGTGTGCAAGCGACAGCATGTAAGCCTAGTCAGAGTGTATGGATGGACACTCTGAGGGTATAGGTCAACACAATTCAAACGGATCATAGAGACTTTTGTCCCAAGTCCCAAACCAGCCGTCACTTAGCCCTTCATCCTTGAGGCGTCTTTCTTTATCTCTTCGAATTTATAGAATGACATTAGAGAAGGAACTTTCGGTTCATTTTTCATTGACCGGATAAGCTTGCTCTAATCGCCTCCACGCTCTCTCCGGGCCAGGGTCCTGTTCATAGAAAAATGGTGCATAATGACAAGCAAATCTTTCTTCGTCGGCCTACTTGTAGTCGCAAAGGTAGAGTCCATCGTCATGTTCATTCGAACGGCTAAGAGCCTCATGCAGGAATTCAAAAGTGGATTTTGAGTGCACATCATAGATGACGCTGTAACGGTCTTCGTAGGTCTTTGCCGCCGCATCTCCTGAGTACGCACTAACCCGAGTGACATAAGGTGCTGTACATATCCGGAGCCTACTTCATCGGCGATATTCACCTCAAACGCGCCCATGCCACGTCTTCCTCCGCAATACCGGTGAAAGCTGCAAGAGGGTTTGGTATCGAGCTTGGACAGAATAAAAGGTGGCAGAACACTATACCTAGTGAGATAACCCGGAAGAGATAATCGTGGATACTCCCCAGCAGTTCGATCTCCCAAGGGGAGAATTTGAAGAAGAGACATATTTGCTCATTGATCTTGAATACTGTTCGTTCTGGATCCCTGAAAAGGTTACAGTATAATTCAAATCTGTACAACCCACACGGTATGCGATGTATTTCATCAAGCGAAGGAGGATATTTGGAATTGCATCGAGCTCGCCCAGTCAAAGTAGCTTTGTTAGTGCCTCCGAGGCGAAGGCCGCCGCAAAGCTTTGGACATGACGATGGAGGCGATCCAGGGGGAGAGCTTCAGATAGAGTCCATGAGGGTGGTTGGGATTTTCGAGAGTCGAGGTGATAATGGACGAAGTCCTGAATGCGCTCACGAGTCCATGGCTGTAGGTAAGAGGATTCTAAAGCTGCGACAGCTTCTGGTAGCACCTCCAGATCCACTTGATTTCTCAGGACACTTGTCGTAAGCAACACTTCGACGCTGATGAAAGCTCGGTGGAACAAGGAGCAGGTCAAGGCAGTCGATCTCAAGGACATAAGATCCGGCAGAAATCCGAGCAATTGCTGCCTTAATTCCACAGGCATGCGCTCCAGGGCAGACTTGCAAGCCATGACGTTTACCATTCTATTGCAGATGTAAACGACTTTTGGCAGAATCAGAGGGCTATCAAGATTGTAGACCCACTATTGATTATCTTCAGTGATATCGATGACTAGATGTCACGAGCAGGGAGGCAAAGGGCTTGCAGGCTGCAGCAATGATATTGATTGGCTCAATATCAACTTGATTTCGAGACATAACAAGTGCGAATCTCCAAGGCCCAAAACTGCCATTACATGAGTCTTCTGCCCCAGTCATGGCTGCGCTGTGGAGCAGTATGACTCAAAGCATCAATCTTGTGTGTTGATAGAATTCCAAAATACAAAGTTCGGAGAAAATAGCTCCTTAGGCGCCAAGGCCCACAGCGCGAAACTCGTCAACCGCTGCATGAATATTACTTATGAGCAATCTGGTAAGCCATCTGCTAAGCCTTACCAGAGTGCATACGTAGTAAGCACTCCAAGGACAGAGTCGAAACATGGCGGAAGAAATTGACAAGATTGGGGCCAGGTATGTCTTACTTACCGGGCTGGAAGTATACAAGCAAAGACGTTAATAGCTGCTACCGCGGCGGACAAGTGCAAATGCATAACGATCGCTAGAGCTGCAGGTAAGTTGTATCCACCTAATCATCATCTAAGACAATTATAATCACCTGATCCCAAAGCTGTCTAGCTGAGGGGCAAGAAGTCGTCAAAGCAACGGCACAACAATGCTACTTTACTACCCTTGTACATAAAGCTTGTCTTGAGGGTTGAAGACCGTACATGCGTTCAGAGGTATTGCATCAGTATCTGTCATATCACAGTACTCAATCATATTGTATGTCGATTTGCTCGAATGCCAAGGTATGGCAGACATCCCAGCTCGACAGCACTCTGAAAAGCAGGTCCAACCCGCCTGGCCGAGAATCAAAGGGGTCACGGTTGCACAAGCAACACTATGGTGATGTGACTGGCAGTCTACATGTTAATTGATTGACGGAGTTCATGAATCCAGATTTCAACCACAATAATACGTCTACCGTTGATACTTCCTGACCTGCTTAATCTGGCCTGGTTGAAAGTAGGGTGGAACTGGTGCTCTATAAAGCCAGCATCTCAATACTGAATCGTGTCTTTTAGACTGGTTATCTAACAGAAAGGTCAGGACTTCGTGAAATCAGGAGAGCGGAATACGAGCACAATCGTGGACGGTGTCGTTTCAGCATAGGGAAAGTAAGCGAAATTTGGGGGCCAGTGAAACGGTGATCTATACCCTAAACCGACATTCTGGAGATCATGGACCAGTGATCAACGCATTACAGAATGAGTTCATCAGCTAAGTGAAGTAGCCGCTGGGCTGTAACTTCTAATTTAGAAACTTCATGAATTCTACCCGCCTCAGTGGTCATTTGCTACAACTTTTAATGCCTGTAAGATTCCTAGACTGTCATGCATTGGGCCCCTATCCTACCTACCCTGACAAGCTCAGAATCCCTCCGCTCAATGCTCCAGTTACCCTCCAATCAGCACAAGAACTTACCGAAGACCACTATAGTTTGGCTAAGGTGCTTCAGATGGGGCTGTCCCTGTACTGAAAAGGACAATAGCGAGATTACCCTCGAGGATGCCCAAAAATACCTGGACGATCTTCAATGTCGTTGAAGCATATAAATATGGACCGTGCCCATCCGGTTGAAGGGATTGAAATTCGACTGTCCTCGTTGTGTGATTCCTCCTGCAAGTTATTGCTAGCTCATCAAGCTTGGCGGTTTTGTCAAGACGATCACAGTGCTAGCAGCGCAGATCTCCCTTCCTGACCAGGTCAGCCACGATGAAGGCTATCATTCTATCGGTACTTGGGCTCGCTGTCCTGACGTCCGCTATCCCTTCAGACTATGAGGATGACCTTGTATTCCGTCGTGCTGTCAACGATCAATGTAAAGCCCCAGAAGGGACTGGGTCTTGCCAGAAGACATCCAATTGCGCTGGGATCTCTTACCCTACCGGCCTCTGCCCCAAGGACCCAGATGATGTTCAGGTATGTAGCCTCATCTGTCTATGGGAACTGTGTGCTGACCCCCAGCTGCAGTGCTGTGTGAGAATAAACTGCAACGTGCCTAACGTCGGACCTGGGTTCTGTCGGAGCGTCAAGAACAATGGTTGCTCTGGTGGAAATTTCCATTCAGGTGTTTGTCCTGGCAATTCAGACATCAAATGCTGCGTTAAAGCCATTGCTGGGCCGCCAACACCGCCAACACCAGCTCCCACTGTGACAAATCCATGCACCGCTGCAGCATACGACAAGTTAATGTTCTCCGATAGCATTTCCACTTTCATGTCTGCTAAGAACTCGGAAAGCCCATCTTGTTTCAACTGGGGAGATGATGGTTGCAGTTGCTCACCAGATGAACTTTTTGGCTATGACTTCCTTGATCCCTGCAAGCGCCACGACTTTGGATACCGGAATGGGAAGGATATGGGACGCTTCGATGCAGCCTTGAAGGAGAAGGTCGACAACAACTTCAAGGACGATCTCTATGATGTATGCAACAAGTTCAGTGGCTTGCAGAACTTCAGAGGTGTCGAGTGCCGACGCATCGCGGATATATATGTTGCCTTTGTAAAGAAGTTTGGGAAGAAGAAGAGGGATGAGACAAGTGCATTACTCCAGAAGCGAGAGTGTGATCTCAAGTCTGCACTTGGATTGTGAAGCTTCTTGTTACCGGACTTCAGGTTTACTAATTAGTGTACTTTGTAACGAACCTTTTTCTTGGATACATTATGAATGTGACTATGGCGTATCAAAGAATTTCACGCCCGCTGAGCTTCACGATATGAGAGTGGACCGAAAGGTAACCGGCCCGATTGGGAAGACAGAGAATCGGATGCAAAGGATCTTCGAAGACATATACGTACTCCGGTCTATGAGCAAGGGCTGATGCTCCGAGTCCGAAGCGGCCCCTAGTCATTATTAATTGGTCTGAAAGTCGTAGGGATAGAGCACAAAGATGGAGTTGGGTGCGTCGCAGAAGGTAGACTAGAGCATAAGTTTTGGCAAGACCTAGAATAGTCTTTGTCGAAAGACTCCTGATATGCTGTATGCTAGAATGATGAATAATTCTGCATCGGATATAAAGGTGGATAATGTAGATGAATCTTCCTTTGCCGGGTGCACCAACATGGTGATTGCTCCCCACCACATCATGTCCGCGACGTCCTACCCACATGCTTTCAGTATGGAGACGCTGGGCAGCCAACAACCTGAGAACGGCGCGACGATTCTCGAGCGCACGAATCAAGATGTCGCGAACTTACGCAGTATGACCCTTCAAATGCCGACGTAGTTGAAATTTTTAACAGTCAGTAGGATGCGGTGGCCTCACTCAACACGTTGCAGTCGAACTTTGCGGTCGTGGACGCGATCCGCAAATCGGGAAGGAGTATGAACAAGCTGGCAATCCCTGAGATGGTTGAGTGGGTTCAGAAAATTGGATATCAGGTACGGGGATCCACAGGGAGATACCATAACAGCTTCGCTGAGCATGAGCGCCTAGCCTGATGATTTCAATCGCATGGACCTCATACACATAGCTGGTACAAAAGGCAAAGGCTCAACATCGGCTTTCATCTCCTCTGTGCTTTCGCAATATATCGGCAAGCATCCCGACTCAGGCACAGGCAGCCCACTGCAGAAAATCGGTCTCTACACTTCCCCACATCTACGCTTTGTCCGTGAGCGCATACAGATTAACAACAAACCTCTCACTGAAGAGAAATTTGCGCAATACTTCTTCGAGACATGGGATCGGCTCGAGGCCTCAGCGGTGCAGAAAGGTCAGGACCCAGCTGTAAAGCCAGTGTACTTCCGCTTCTTGACACTTATGGCTTTCCATACCTACATGAAAGAAGGAGTTGATGGGGCCGTGATAGAATGCGGTATTGGCGGCGAGTACGATAGCACAAATATCATCACAAAGCCAGTTGTAACAGGCATCACCAACCTCGCAATCGACCACATCGGTGTGCTTGGCAGCACGATCGAAGAGATAGCATGGCACAAGGCAGGCATCATGAAAGAGGGAGCAAAGTGTTTCACTGTGGCCCAGCGAGAAGCTGCTCGAAAAGTGCTGGAGGAGCGAGCACGCGAGAAAGGCGTAGATCTTGAAGTCGTTCCCATACACCCCGAACTTCAGTCCGACAGTGTCCCCCTAGGCCTATCCGCCTCCTTCCAAAAAATCAACGCCTCCCTCGCGATCGCCATATCCCATGACTTCCTCACTCAACGTGGCTTCACAGACATTGGCACCACGCCCTTAAACGAAAGTTTCAAACAGGGTCTCAAAGACGTTCGCTGGGGTGGCCGCTGCGAAACCCGTCATGAAAACGGCATAAAATGGTGCATCGATGGTGGCCATACGCTCGAGAGTATCGAGTTGGTTGGAAAGTGGTTCGCTGAGCAGGTCAGCAACCAACAGAACACCATCACTGCCAATCGGAGAAGCGAACGCAAAAGAGTCCTCATCTTCAATCAGCAAACCCGTGACGCCAACGCCCTTGCTCGTGCCCTCCATGCAACGCTGGCTGCGGCGCTGGGGGATGAAAAGCCATTCACGCATGCAATATTTTGCACGAATACCACGTTCAAGGATACTGGATTCAGGCCTGACCTGGTCAGTGTGAACACGAACGCTAAGGAGATCGAAGAGCTGAGCGTGCAGAAGGGGTTGGCGAGGGCGTGGGAGGAGATTGACTCCGGCACTGATGTCAAGGTTGTGGGGACTATCCAGGAGGCTGTTGAGATTGTGAGGGAGATGGCGAAAGATGGAGAGGGGGAGGGAGAGGTGATGGCGTTGGTTACGGGAAGTTTGCATCTTGTGGGCGGGTTGTTAGAAGTTTTGGAGTCAAAACCATAACATTGGCCGTAGAATCTGGGATAAAATGATGTATTGCAGGGTACTGGTAGATTTTAGAATATCAATTAGGAGATCAAGGAATACACACTTCCAAACCTTTTGGAAATATGCTGGCCATTTCTATGCACAAATAACGTGTTCAATTTACTCCATAGAAGTATCTCTTCAAGTAGCTGCTAAGAAGAATGTAACATCGATAAAGATCTTCCAGTGACTCATTTCAAAAGATAGAGCTTTTAAAAGAGTAGCAAATCATCCATAACACTTGACACCCAGCAGATAATAATAGCGACCTCTAGGACTTCACATAGATGGATGAAATGCAAGGAGCACTGATGGTGGCCTTCCCCTCTCATTGCAAGGCATGTCTTTCTTCCAGGCTGAGAATATGCTGGCAGCCTCTTCACACTGCTTGAATGACCTTTCCCAGAAACTGAAATCGACTATTTCCGTTCTCTTGCGCCATTACCTAAGTAAGGCCTGCAGGCAATCAGTGGCTCTGCTGGCTGCTTTTCCATCACGTCTTGTTTGTAGTAAGTTCTTGATTGGCTGCAGCTGTGAGGTAGAAGATGGGCTTTATATCCCAGTTTACAGTGTAAACTCTGACGGTAAACAAAGGACTGGTGACCTTTCACTGCCGTATAAGATCCATTATAGTAAGCGTAGAGTTCTCCTCTTGTAGCACACCGCCTGGACACTCTAAGCAATGCAGATGCCTGAAATGGTGCGGAAGGCTTCCAGATTGAAACACTGGTTTAAGGGTTTCTTTCCAGGCAAAAAGTCCTCAACCAACGATGAGACCACGCGGCCACCATCACCACCAACATCCCTGCAACAAGGGCGAAGACGCACAATGAGAGAGAACACTATACCGAACATTAAGGACTTTCACCCGCCAAATAAGTCTGAAGAAGACGCTGAGAGGATTGGAAAGATGACGGAGCAACAGGATCACCATTCTGAACAATTGAAGCGAGAAAACGCCGACGAGCGGGCCAAGGAGGCTTGCAAAGCCAGAGATGCGAAGGAAGAGGGCGAGGGCCAATGAGAATGTGTCAGTCGAGGGAACTTCGTCAATTTGTGGAGTGATATTGTCGACAGGGAGGCATAAGGGGCCAGGTACAGGGCATATCTGCAAGTCCAGGTTCAGGGCTGCTTTCCAGGGACGTTGATATCGCTGCTCTGGCCGTCGCCGGCTATGAAAACAACTTGTACGGCAGCATAGCTAGATACTTCAGTACCGAATCCAGATGTGAGAAGGGTACGTACGCTGCGGCTGCTGCAAAAATCTCCACTCTCCTAGCTCCAGTAACCAGTCCAAGGCTGAGAGAGAAGAGCACAGTGAAAACTGCGACAATCCCTAAGCGGACGGATACCTTGTGCACGGTATTGAGGATGAGTATTGAGCACAGAGGGAGTATCGAGGAGAGAGCCAGAGCAATGACGGAAGTGATGCGCAGGATAGCATCCTGCGTGAGTATGCTACGCTCCATGAATTGCGCAGACTTGTCTCGCTAAGACGAGATCAGTAGGCTTGGGCTGTTCGCTTATGTCTCTCGCAATACTTACCTTGAAATGTCTGCCAATCATCGGATGTAGCCAAGCCCTCACGAACTTGATCATCCATAAAGATAACAGGTCATCATGTTCCTTTCGCTTCAAAGCCAGCAGCTCGTAAACATCTGCTTTCCTCCATAGGTCCTTGTCTGGCCCTAGCAGATAGACCCAACCCATTCTCGGACTTTCCATCCAGTCTTTGATTGCCGATAGAGCTAAGCTACTCGGTGCATCCAGTTTGACGAGTTCCTTCTGCTGGAGGATAGCGGTATCTTTATGCATACACTGGTCAGCAAAGCTTACAGGTAGAATGACAAGAGACTTGCACTTACTGTATTCTTTCAAGGCTTTACGGATGTTCATGAAGATTTTCCATTGCTTGGAATTGCTGTCAGAGTGCTCCTCAGAATGGCTAAGCCGGTACCAATCCCTCGAATACAGCGGCCGGTTTCCATTCGTACATTGAGCATCATCTTTGACCACCTTTTCGAGCTCTTCCTCGAGCCAGAAAAGCTCAGCTTGCAGGTATAGGATGTTCTTGGCATTTAACGTTGCAAACCGCCGGAAGATCGCTGTTTCGGGAAAGTACCCCATGAAGGATGCTAGACGGTCGTATCCTTCTGGTGGCCTTGGATCCATTGGCATATCAATCTTGACCTCGTCTACCGTACTTGATTCAGCCATTGAGCCGGCTTCCATGGTGGCAGTAAGAGTGTTCGATAACATCAGAAAGGGAGGTATATACGAAAGGAGTAATTGAGGGGAAACCGCGATGCTACTGATCAAAGAACTCGAAATTCTCCTCGAAACGAGACGAAAACATGGAAATAAGAGCAAACCATCCCGAATCCGCCTTACCATCCTTGTGATACTCGACCTCCAACTCATCTTCAAGCCCATGTAGCACAAAGAGGCGGGACCATGCAGGTCTGCTTCCAAGTCCATCCAATCTTTCTGTTGCAATTTACACTATTCTGCTCTATCTTGTTGCATTGAAGCGCTTCACAAAGGTAGGGACAGTTGTTACGTCTCACCGAGGGCGTGTCATACGTCCTGACGTAGCAATGCCGGAGCAGGATTGGACCTCTGGGTTTTTATCATCTGGCACAGCCAGGCGTAGGGCGAACTCATGAAACACAAAATCTGGAATTTGTCACACAGTATGCATCAACTTGGCTGAAGTGGCAATGTTTACGGAGTACATTGTAGGCACATATTCAGCACCGAGGGAAGGTGGACGACGCTAAACATTGAAAAGGGGTCGAGCCGCCCGGTAAAATGTCGGTGCAATCTTCCTCGGCATTTTTACACTTAAACATCAACTCCTGCAAGACGACTACTCCGTCCTTTATCACTGAACGATTAAATTCGTTGCCCGTTGGATAGGGCAAATTACCTGTTAAAGGTCAATGAACCCGTCCTCTATTGCCAAATGTTACAAGCTTCTCTGGACTTCTTTATTCTACTGTAAGAAGTAGCGGGACTCTGTCATGGCGGTGGGGGTGGTGCAAGGACACAAAAACCACCAATAAGGTAAGCCGAGCAGTGTCAAACAAGAAAAATCATACCAAGTACTACTCATGACCAATAATCGGCTAGTTCTGCCATCGCGTTAATGACTATTACCTGGCAGAGAACATCCATTGGTGTTAGGGATGACAAGGCATGGAAGCAGTTGTCACTTGAGCAATTAACCAACACAGCTATTACAGATATAATTTAGGCCCACGCTACGAGTCATCAGGTTCCGCAGCCAACGGGGCTGCATCCAACATACCCTTGAGAACAGGCTGGAGCCTTAACCTACGTGGTAGAAGGCTAACAAGAATGGTCGCCTGTCCTTCTCCATGCGTATACTGGGAGCAGATGCCAACTCAGACTAGACCAATGATTCCTGGCTCTATGGCTTCCAATCTTTCCTCCAGCTCGGTCCATATCTTCTTCTGTGCCTTTTGTCCGTCTTCACTACGCACAAAGTTCGATAATGCATTGCTAGACAAGTATTGAGTCAGCCCATCTGATTATCCGGCCCATGTGATAGCTGAAATGGGCAACTTACTCCTGGACTTCGCAATCATTCAGGTACCGTCCGTTGGCCTCCCAGCCAACCGTAACAGCATGCACAAGCGTCCTGCTACCTTCCTCAGTTGTCCTTGCATACTTGGCTTTCCTATCCTCAATGGCCTTGGCAGCTTCACCTCTCGCATTGCGGCAAAGGTTTGAATGACACAAGCCAGGAGCAACTGAGTTGATGACAACTTGGGTTTCTTGCCGAGTTTTCTGAGCCAGCTCGCGCGTAGCGAGAAGGAGGACGAGCTTTGAAATGCTGTAGCAGAGGAACTATTAGCATGAGATGACCAATTGACGCTAGTGCGGGATTATCCCAAATACAGCAGTGGTCGAAGCGATGCTGGGAGCTATGTTTACCGGTCTTGCATATTCGCCGTCTCTTTGTCATTCAACTTATCAAAAACCCCCTCTGCATTCCATTCTGGAAATTGAACGAATACGTGGGAGCCCGAAGAGACGACTGGCATTTTTGGAAGAGTCCCATATTCATCCGCTACTCCATCAAACTCCAAATCCTGCAGCTTACAACACCAACCATTGCAAAGTTATGCGCTCTTTGCGTTCTCCGCATCTGGACGGCGCAAAGACCCTCCGCGCCGTATTCGTGCCACAATTCAGACGATCTATTGTTGCAATGTTCGGATACCATATTAGACCTTATACTCCCTCATACGGACAGATTCAAATGCCATTGCCCTCGCCGTTCCCATTCCGAGTCATTCCACCACTGTCACCCAATTTCTCGATTTGCTCCTTAAACATGCCCTCAAACCTCTCCTGCC
Organism: Endocarpon pusillum Z07020; assembly: GCF_000464535.1. NCBI lineage: Eukaryota > Fungi > Ascomycota > Eurotiomycetes > Verrucariales > Verrucariaceae > Endocarpon > Endocarpon pusillum. The sequence goes on from NW_006913582.1 coordinate 480,334, forward strand.
TGAAAATCTTTGTGGCATCTAAAGCGCTAGGCTCTCCTATCGTTGGATCGGCTCCCTGTGTGCTGATCAGCTCTTGCGCCATATATACAATCTATGAACCACCCAAAGCACAAACGTGGACTAGATAATAACTCACCCCTTCAAGCAAGGCCTTAATGATTTCCTCTTCATTCTTGAAGACCGCGCCAGCGAGAGGTGATTGCCCTCGGTCGTTGAGTGTGTTTGGGTCCGCGCCATGGCGGATGAGGAGGCGGACGAGCGGGACGTGGCCGTGGTAGGATGCCAGCATGATCTACAGAATATGGTGGTTAGGGGGATAAGGATAGAGAGCTTGGTAAGGTAAAGAGAAGGAAGCTGGGATGCAATGGTAGCTCCTAGACAAAAATAACTATGATAAGATAGCAGCTCAAATGGGACGCACTATTTCGTCCTCGCAAATCCCTTCCAAAGCTTTGCCCTGCCTAGCCGGCTCTTCTCTCAGCTTTTCGGCCAGTAAGAATATATAATGAAAGTCACATCACGCACTTCGCAATTATCATCCCTTGCATATCATCCTATGAATTCTGCTAGAAGCCAATGGCATAGATGCGGAGGCGACGACTTCAAAATACAAAAAGACGTACGAACTCACTAGACTGTCTCCCTTCCCATTCGTCATGTTCGGCTTCAACCCGCCCCGCAGAGCCTGCTCAAGGATATCTATCTGTCCATTCCTCGCTGCGTCGAATAGGCGAGTTGCTAGTGCTAGAGCTTCGGGTGGGAGTTGATCCGCCGAGGCGGGTTGACCTACGGTGCTCGGGGGTGGGGTGGATACCATGACTAATTTGAGATTGGGGATGATCACTCTTACACGTTGGAAATAATGCGATACGAGGAAAATTCACTGTCCCAAAGAGGAGAAAGTAGAATGACTAATTAATGAGTAAGCGATTGCAGTCACCACTACGAAGTTTCGCCAGTTCTCAGACAACAATATTGTGCAGTCGCACGTCCCGCGTGTAGACTCAGGAGCAAGGCTGTGTTTGGGACCTTCCCATAACTCGTGTCTTCGTGAGCTCAATCAGAAGAGGCACAGCCACATTTGCCATGGCCGCCCTGTTGCATGGCCACCTTGTGCGACGTCTTTCCAGCACTCTTGGGTAGTACTTAAGCCAACGGTCTCGGCCGGGCCGCATAATGGTGTTCGTGAACTCGGCGCTTAGTCTACGACAGGAGGTCGTTAGATATTTCTCGAAAGATGTGCCTGAGAAACAGTTTAAGATTGAGCATCAACGAGCCTTTTGAGATGTTGTGAGAACTGCCATTCTCCGGTCTGCTGCCCACAAAGCCGTGAGAACGAAAGCATGGACGGTCTTTCAGGCGCCGCCAGCGGTATAGCCGTTGTCTCTCTGACCTTTCAGATTGTGGAAAGCATCTCCAGACTCCGTGACTTCTTTGAGTCCATCAAAACAGCCCCAGCAGTGGTTGCAACCATCGTGAAGGATCTTTCGCAGCTTGCCTCAATCCTAGACATCATCAAGGTCGACGGATCCATAAGCAACGACGTGTTGGCCACGTGCATGGATAAAGTCAAGGATTTGAACGCTTTTACTGATGAATTAGAACCTGGATTTCGATCTGCAAGTCGGAAAACCCGAAGATGGACTGCATTTACAGCGGCACGTAAGAGCAGCGTCATAAGTAAATTTCAAGCCACTTTGGGGGAGACGAAGACTACTTTGATATTGGCGCTACAGGCGAGGAATCTCTTGTTGAGGTAAGTCAAATGAGGTCGTAGTCCCGATTGACGCTTTGAGCTATGTATCGTTTGTTCAAGGTTCGGCTCCTCATTTGCCATAGTACTAACACACCCTTGTTGTTCTAGTCGAAAGAATGCTTCTCACATGGTGTCCATGGAACGGCGGATACGCGATGACCTGGCCGAAAGCCAACAGCATATGCTTAAACTCATTGACAACCACCGAGACAAGCTATCAGGAGTTGTGCAACAAGTAGCCGACCAACTCGCTGATTTATCCGTCGAGCACAAATCGCGGCTTGTTTCTACCACATCGCATTCCTCCAGCGTCTCAGAACATACAGCGGATCTTTTAGAAGAGATAACCCGGATGATGACCAAAATACCGAACCCGATCATTCGCCAGAGGTTCGAAGCAGCTGCCAAAGCAGCCCTCGATTCCCACTTAGTCATGATAATAGACGAGGGACCTGTATCGCAGCAGGCGGCGTGGTCGCCTCGGAGAGAGGCCTTTTCGGCACCTTCAGAGGTTGCTAGTCATTCGGGTATCAATAACCACACTAGCAACAAATGCGCTGCCAGTGGGAAAAGGTCTGTGAGCCCAAGTGCCAAGGAGTCCAGTCGAAAGAGGGCGCGCGTGCGCTGTCCTGCACGGAGCACGTCGTCCATTAAGGATTTCTTCGGCGGCCGGATCTACATGCAAACGGATGTGTATTGTGACACGCTTCATAACAATCATTCTTTGGAGCACGCGACGTCATTTATTTATCATCCTGCTTCATGGTATTTGCGGATGTGTTTCAATTTCGGCGTCAATGTGCTTGTTGCGAAGGCAGCCCAGGGATGGCAATGGAACATACAAACCTTTCGAGCTGTCCCCGACGATTCGTTGATCTTTGACTTCTGTGAAAACGGTAACCTAGACGGGGTCAGAACCTTGCTTGGCAGGCGGGAAGCCTCACCATGGGACGTAAATCCAGCAGGGTGGACACCATTACATGTGAGCCTTGCGTTTCGATCTTTTCGATCTTTTCGCCCTTGAGTTGTTGCGCTACAGCTCTGTCATATCCATTGTTATGGCTCAGCTAGGATGGACTTCTTCTCTGTAGGAGCAGTTCTCTTCGTCGTGCCTACACGTTCCGTCGTCATCAGGTCTTAACAATAGCTAACTCAGCATGGCTCACCAGATGGCTGCCTCTAACCACCATGTCGAAATCTGCGAGCTGCTCTTGACTGAAGGTGCTGACCCGAAGGCCAAGACATACCGTCTAGATTCAACACGTTACAATCGGCCACGGTAAGACATGTCCTATACCCTGGGTATACACATCGACCGACCGCTGACTATGATGCGATCAACTCAGCTCTGCTTTTGCGCGTGCATGCCAAGGTCAGAACCTCCTCCGTCGTCCATCTGGTAACCTTGACACATCTCGTCTGCTTCCCACGCTTCGCTTGTTATTCCCATATCTAGAGCTCGAAAATGGACTTGAGGAAGACGCTCTCTTCCTTAGCGATCTCGTGTACCATGCTTCTAAAGGATCTGAAGAAGCTCTCAAGTGGGCCTTGGAAGCTTGCCGTTCCGAATTGAAAGAAGAGGCAATCAGACCGATTGTAATTGGCGCTTGCGAGCAAGCATCTCTTGGATCCTACATCTCGGTACTACAGCACTTGATGACCATACTCGATATTGACATAGACGCCGTTGCTGAACCCGGAGGTTTTTCACTTTTACATGTTTGTGTCGGGGCAATATGTTCCTACTCATCAGGAGATTACGAGTGTATTAGCTATCTCGTGGAGCAGGGTTCGGATCTCCATCGTGTAAGACGTTGTATGAGTCTTATGGCTGCGTTGTTTCCGATCAGTGGACTTCAATCGCCGACTACAATGGCGATGCGTCAGTCAGGGATGTTCTTCTACTGGCGTATGGCGTTACTTGAGCATGGACATTGTTTGCATCGCTTCGTGATACAGGAACTACGAAATTCGCCATTGGCTAATCAGGGCTGGACCGAGCATACACTCCTGGCTCTGTTCATGCATGAGTTTGAGCCCGTTTGGCAGCCTTCGGGACTATCTTCGCTGTGTCGACGATGCAGCCAAAAGATGCCTTGCCTCCGAGACATACAATGGGAAGGGACGTTGAAGATGATCAAACAAGGCAGAATATCGGAAGTGCGACACCCGGGCTGTCGAAGAAGTATAGATGAAACGTATTCTATAGGTGATGCCTACAACTCGACTAGGTGCTCTGAACATGCTACACGGCCCCTAAATGCGGCAGGCTCAATCGACTCGAGACTTCCCTGCACGGAGCAGGAGGACTGCCTTTCAGCTTCCACTAACGAGGAAGATGAGGATAGCGAGACCGCTTTCCTCCCCGAAGATGAACGTTGGCAAACCATTTGCGACTTGTGCGAAATGGAGTTAGCAAACGAATCAGAGCAAGATTCAGAGGAGGATGCCTTCCAGCCGCAAATGCCAGGAGGCTTTGACGTCTGACCATTCCCATAACCGCGAAATCATGTCAATCAAGAAAGCATACTCACGATCTCGGTTGTGAAACCTGCAAGCCAGGGAAAGTGCTGGACATAATCACGAACGCCTCGACCTATCTCACGAAGTCGTCATTCTCAAAGTCCACGAACGTCACGTTTGGTTCGCACAAGATCATTCCCCCTTACTGCCCTAAAGGATCAGTGCATCGATCGAACAGATGACAAATGCTGCCAAAGTCGCAAGAAGCTATTCAAGCAGCACAGAATCCAGGTCCAAACCAAACAGCACCACCACCCCGCAACCTCACGTAAAGCTCAGCGAGGACAGCTCCACCACGCGGCTTGACCAGCAAAAGTCCTCTTCTCACCAACTCGACCCCCAATCGAAGGAAGGACTGCACACCTCCATCTTCAGTCTGACATGGCAAAGAGAAAATAATTCCCAAACCCCTTGTGCAAGACTCCCAATCCAATTACCTCATGGAGTACGGCTGCCTGCTGATTCAGGGGCTGGTCTAGCCTGGCATTTCTGAGCCTTTGAACTGTAGCAGGGCCACAAACTTTCTTCATTGTTGCCATACGCAGTTGTGTCTTTTCTACCACCTAGATAGTAACTATCTATCTTCTCCCGAAGCAAAATCCCCGAAGCAGCTGACACTTAAAGCCCTTTTTAGGGGAACTGCAATCACAAAGTGCGTGCGCGACTTAGGTATGCATTTGCGCAGTCCAGAAAAGAGCGTGACCGTCCCTTTCTCTAATTCCGCTTCTGCTTCCATCTAAGTCCCATTCGCCTGCTGCTCAAGCACTGCACAAGCCCAGCCCAGCGTAGAACAAACGACCCAACACCTGCACTGCCTGAATCTGAATCATCACTCCTCATCACTATCGATGTACCTCGGTCCCTCTCCCACCCCAGCTGCAGGCGTCGGTGCGCATCAACTCCATACCCTCCACCTCCATAGCCACCACCAACACCACCACTCCCATAAGGCGCAGGTGTCATCCCCCCACCCACCCCGGGCGTCGGCGCAGCCTCAAACCTCGAATTAAGCAACGGTTCTGTATTTGCACCCCTTGCCGCTCCAGCAGTCGGCGTGGGCGCATTGCCGCCTCCAGCTTCCCAGCCCCTAGGCGTCGGCGCATCTTGAGCGAACCTCGGCGTCGGGGCACTAGCTGCCGGGGTCGGCGCCGCACCATACGGAGTCGGAAAGTCTTCATGGAGACGCGCACCGCCGGGTGTGNNNNGGGTGTGGGGGCATCGTAGGGTTTTCCTGGTGTTGGTGCGGAGAAAGTACTGGAGCCGCCGCCGCCGCCCCAGGCCGGGGTTCTCGAGCCAGATGTAGCGCCCTGGGCGGGTGTGCGGCCGCCGGAGGGGAAAGACTCGAAGCCGTCAGAGGTGGAGAAGCCGTGTTCGCCGCCGGCGTGAGGGGTACGGGCGCTGGAGGACCATGCGGGTGTTCTACCTCCTGCTCCTCCCCCACTTGAACCGCCGAAGCCTGTGGTCGTGCCTCCGTAGGAAGTCATGTTTCCAGCACCGCCGTAGGCTGTTTGAGATCCGGATTGAGGTTTCCAGGCTGGAGTTCTGCCACCATCGGCGCCACCGGAGGAGCTGGAATTGGGTGCCCATGCGGCTGTTCTGGCTGAGGCGCCCCAGGCGGGAGTCCGTCCACCGTCGCCGGCTCCCCTGGGTGTGCGACTTCCTCCGGACCAGTCGTTGGGGATTCTGGAGGTTGTGGTGCTGCCGCTGCTGTAGTTGGGACGGGATGAGCCAGAGGCTCGGGGACCTCCGAAACGTGACATGTCGATTGTTTGACCGGTTATTGGACTATCGGCGTGTTAGTAGGGAAATGGAAAGGGGTGGTAGGAGTACATACTCTTTCACAATCAGCTCGTCTTTGCTCACCGTGATGACCTTGGCCTTCGAGTGCATCTCAATGCGAGCTGTTGTTTCTGTGGTATTTTTCACAATTCCAAGCACGCCCTTGTATGGCCCCTTTCGGACACTCACAGTCTTGCCAATCATCCTGTCTCGACCAACAGACTTTGGTGGAGCCATTGGAGCATGAGCGCCATCTCCGTTTTTCGAGTGCATGGCCATATTGGTCTTCGCGTCTGCTGCAGTAGCCCGGCCACCTTTCGCAGCAACAGTGGTGACGTTGACACATCTCGCAACGAAGACGCCTGCATTTTCTGGCTGGGTGCGGTTGTGGACGAAGACAAATGCTCGGTGAATGTGGATGATGACTCCTGATTTGGACTCTCCGCCTGCTTCACGGACAATATCACCATATCTGATTTCGGATCCATTTCGATCAGTTGCAATAGCATCTTTTCTCTGCTCGATCTTGTTGGTGACTTGAGAAGGTAGCATTTGGCGGATTGATCCATTCTGGTCGAGGACACGCATTGATTCACGATCGACTTTGACAACGCATCCGACAGTTGCAGGACTATATCAGAGTTAGTTTTTCTCAAGTTACCATCTGAAGGAACGTACTCCATCTGTATAAGATCGTGAATGTCGTAATTTCCGAGCCGCCCATCACCAGTAGCATCGCCAGCTTCCCGTAAATCCTTGCTGAATACAGTAATTTCTTGCATCGACATATCGGTGAGAACTGTCACTCGATCGTCCTTGATCCGCAGAATCATGCCGACCTCGTCTCGATATCTGCTACCCCCAATGACCTGCACATGGTCGCCTTCTCTGAACCGTTTTCGCAACCCTTTCATGGGCACATCGACAACCTGACCAGCAAGTTCGCCTTCCTCGACTCTGATGGAGACGATGTTGCCGGCAACGGAGATTGTACGACCAGATATTCCTTTTTGCTCTCCGTCATAAACCTCCACGTGATCACCAGATTGATAGCTATTTTCCGCGGTATTGTTTTTCAGACTTTGTGCCAATGACTCAAGGTCCAGCCGTTCTGTGCCATCCTCGGCACCCTTGGTGAGCTTAGTCACCTCGTCCAGCTTGGGATTGACGTTTTGAGTGATGAGATGCTGAATTCTGAAATCCTTGATCAAGAATCCGTCCTCGTAGGTCTCATTCTTGTAATTCCAAGCTTTACCGGTCAACGCTCCGCCAGTGGAAGCCAAATACCTCTGATGGCGTTTCTTCGCCTCGTTCTCGTTGAATAGTCTTTGTGGTGGACGGGTTGCAACGGCATTAGTACCGACAGCATTCATGCGCTTCCTCTTCGCTAGAGGGTCGCCTTTCGCGTTGACACCCAGCATAGGGTTCTTGTCGTCTTCATCGATGCCATAGTTCAGACGAGGCACCAGTCTGACAGTGACCGAGAGGCCGTTGCTCTCAACGTCCTCGACCACACCAAGGTCACCGGTGTAAAGCCCTCTTTTGACCCTGACGTAGGCGCCGATCTGGAGCTCCTCAGTCTTGGTCACTCTCAGTAGGTCCGGCATCTCTTTGACGGATACCAAGTTGAGCTTGCTCCGCGGATAGACATTCATAATGCCGTCTAAGGCGTTTTCGATATGCGCATTTTGTACAGCTTCAACGTAGATGTACCCTGCCATCGGACCAGCACCACGCTCAAAAGCGGACAGAATCTGCATTGGCTGTTTTGTGTGTTGTCTCTCTTGCATCCTCTTCATGATGCTCATGATGACTTCTTTTTCTTTGCCGACTTTGCATTTCACACCCCAAATCCGGGGATCGTCCACACCAGGGAGCAACAACCTCTTAGGTACGACGACTGACTCTGTCAGGGCAGCTGCTGCCCTTCTGCCATAACGTTCCCGTAGAGCCTCAGCCTGCCTTTCTGCGTCCATCGAAGCTTCCATCTCGCGCCTGCGATCCAGCTCTCGATGTCGGCGATCATCGGTTTCTGTCCCCTCGGGTAAGGCAGCAAGATCGTCAGGATGTGTATCTGCGACAAAGCCATCGTTTCCTAGGTCGTCCTCGTCATCCTCGGCATCGTCATCTTCGTCGACTTCAGCCTCTTCCTCGAAGAATTGGTTCAACCCGCCTTTCCTCCTTCGCTTTCGTGGTCGGCCCTGGAGAGAGGTCAGACTAGGTCATTTGTCCGCGTAGCACGGCCAGACTCACAGTGACTGCTTCTTCGTCCTCGTCATCATCTTCATCTTCATCATCGTCATCCAGCCCTCCGTTCAGGTCCTCACCCTCACCCTCATCATCCTCACCATTGTCTCCGTCAATCTCGTCGTCGATGCCTTCATCAGCCTCATCATTCGGTCGCTTATTTCTCCTTTCTGGTGATATGCCCCGTCTTTTCACTGTGCTCTCATCTTCTGAATCGTTTCTAGGCCGCACACGTGGAGCTGAGTTTGATCGTGAAGGCTTGGAACCAGCATCACCGTCACCTTCGACACCTTCATTCTCATCGTCTGAGGCAGCAACAGGCTGAGGATTGAAGTCCTCATCTTCTTCCTCCGATTCGTCGAAAGTCTGGTTTGCGAAATTTGAAACGGCCATTGCTAACTGTTCAATGGGAGGGTGCGAAGAAGTGGAATATCAAGAATCAGAGAGGGGCTCACTCAGAGAGCTTGGGAAAGGGTGAATTAAAAGAAGTGGAGCCTTGAATTGGACCTTCCGACCCAAATATATGCTGCATGGTAGCCAGTGAAGGGGCAGCCAGAATGTTAGTTAGCTAAGTTAAGAGTGCGGAGTGAACATTTTTCCAAGCTGGTCTCTGTGGGCCGCCCTATCAACAACTGTGTAATTCTAACGGTCCTCAGCTTCGTTATGGTTTCTACATTCTCTCTCCTATATTGCTCCAATGGTGAGCCGTCTTCACGTGTCATACAGCTGTCATCAAGATCCTCAGACATGCGTACTTTTTATACTGGTCTCGGACATCAGACAAAAGAGCAGTGTCCACACATGAAAAGGATTAGCAGGCTAGGGATTGACAATCTTTGTAGACACAGCTCTCGGGATTGTATTTCGTCTTGCGTAACGCGACTCGTCTATGAATAGAACCTCTGCCTTCACATCTGCTAACAATAGACCATGGCTTCACTGACTGTAATCACTGCTTCATGGCACCTCTCCTACGAGGCCTTGACAATCCTGCAAACGAGGTCTGAGCCATCAACCGAATCTCCCTCTTTGACCTTCAAGTCATCGACTTTGCCGGAATGCGGAGCGCTAATGACCATTTCCTGAAAATCATTAGTACAAGTTGATCGTTGGATCGACAAAGGCAACTCACCATCTTCATTGCGCTCAATACAGCCACGGGATCGCCCTTCTTGACTTCCGTGCCCTGGTGGACTCTCACTTCCACTACAACACCGCTCATAGGAGCACCGATTTGGCTGCTGTCACCAGCATCGGCCTTGGGTCGGCTGGTGTTCTCCACTGAAGCCTTGTTGTCGTCGACAGAGACCTGCCTGACTTCACCGTTCACCTCGTAGAACACCTCTCGTTGGCCAGTCTGATCGGAAAGTGGCCCAATCGCAAGAAGCTTCAAAATTAGCACCTTACCCTTCTCCAGCTCCACGTGGAATTCTTCGCCGATTTCAGGTCTTGAGAGGAAGTACTTGGTCGGGAGGACCGACAGGTCGCCATATTTATTGATGAACTTGCGGTAGTCTTCGAAGACTTTGGGATACATGGCGTAGCTTGCCACATCACACTCGCTGGTCGAGCCGAATTTCTCTTTGATGTCTTTCTTGATCTTTTCGAGATCCATGGGCTCGAGGTAAAGGCCTGGTCGTTTGTCCATCTTTCTTCGATCTCGGAGTGCTTTGGAGCGAAGAGGCTCTGGAAAGCCTTTGTATGGTTGGCCCATCAGCCCTTCGAAGAATTCGAGCACTGAACCCGGGAAATCAAGCTCGCCAGCCTTCTCGATCACATCATCGTACGAAAGCTTATTAGAAACCATGAATTGGGCAAGATCGCCAACAACCTTCGATGTAGGCGTGACTTTGACAATGTCGCCAAGCAGGTCGTTTGCCTGCTCGTAAGCCTTTTTGGTCTCTGCCCATTGAGCGCCCAATCCAAGTTGGGATGCCTGGAAGATAAGATTGGTCAACTGACCACCAGGAATCTCATGCTCATAAACCTCTGGATCTGGACCAGTCAGGCCGGCCTCAAACGGTGAGTAGAGGAGTCGAAGCTGAGCCCAGTATGTGTCGAGAGCTCGTACATTGTGACCGTTAAGACCGGGATCGTACTCTGTCCCTTCGAGCGATGCGAGAATTGCACCAACACTCGGCTGGGAAGTCATGCCAGACATGCTGTCAGTCGCTGCGTCAACCGCATCAGCCCCAGCCTGAGCGCAGGCCACCATCGAGGCAACACCGGTACCAGCTGAGTCGTGCGTGTGAACGTGGATTGGCAAGTCAGGATACTTCTGTCTGATACTTCCAACGAGCAATTTCGCAGCCGTAGGCTTCAGAACACCAGCCATATCTTTGATGCCCAAACAATGTGTGCCGATCTTGACAATTTTTTCTACCAGATCCATGTAATACTCGAGGTTGTATTTCTTCTTCGGATTCATCATGTCGCCACTGTAGCAAATGGTGGCTTCAACGACACCCCCAGCCTTATGAACTGCTTTCATGCCAACTTCGAGTTGGTCGATGTCGTTCAGAGCGTCGAAGATTCGGAAAATGTCGACACCGTTTTTCTTGGCCTGTTCACAGAAATGGAAGATGGCGTTGTCAGGAAGAGATGAGTATGCAACGCCATTGGCTCCACGCAGCAACATTTGGAAAGGAATATTAGGGACAGCTTTTCGCATCTTCCGTAGACGATCCCAAGGATCTTCGTATAGAAAGCGCATGGCCACATCAAAGGTTGCTCCCCCCCAACATTCCAAACTGTATGCATTGCTGTAGGCATAGCTTGTTTCTCTGGCAATATTCAACAGGTCCACCGTTCGGACTCGAGTGGCAAGCAGAGATTGGTGAGCATCTCGCCAGGTCGTGTCCATAAGGAGGCAGCCCTTGTTGGCACGCACGGCTTTGGCAAATGCTTCAGGTCCTTCCTTGTCAATAATCTGTTTCCAGCCTTTGGTACAGGGAGATGAGATGTCAAGATCTTTTCCTTCGTCATCAACGAGCTTAGGCATGATGATGTCTCCTTTGAACTTTGGCTCGCCAATTTGGCCTTTAATGCTGCTCCCGTTGACAGCAAGATCACCAAGGTAAGCAAGAAGTTTCTGTGCACGATTCTGACTCCCAATGAGAGCAAAGAGCTCCGGCGTGTCATCAATGAAAGTTGTCCAGCAAGTACCTTCGATAAATGTAGGATGTGTCAGGAGCGAAGCCAGGAAAGGGATATTGGTCTTGACACCTCTAATACGAAACTCGACCAGAGCTCGAAGCATCTTTCTCCGAACGATCTCGTAGGTTGAGCCATGGCATGAGCATTTCACCAGCATAGAATCGTAGTGCGGCGTAATAACTGCCCCAGCAAATCCATTACCACCATCCAACCGAACGCCATTACCACCAGCAGAGCGGTAGACTTCTATCTTGCCCGTATCAGGTGAGAAGCCCTTAGCAGGGTCCTCTGTTGTGATACGGCATTGGATAGCAAACCCCCGAGTGGAGATGCGATCCTGAGTCAGACCCAGTTGCGCAAGTGATGCACCCGCAGCGATCTGGATCTGTGCCGCAACAATATCGATGCCGGTGATTTCTTCGGTGATGGTATGCTCTACCTGAATGCGAGGATTGATCTCGATAAAGTAGTAACGGTTCTGTTGGTCAACCAAAAACTCTGCAGTACCTGCATTCCGATAGTTGACCGAGCTGGCGAGCTTCACGGCATCTGCTAAGATAGCATCTCTTACCTCACGTGGTAGATCTTTGGCCGGAGCAAGCTCGACGACCTTCTGATGTCGTCTTTGGACACTGCAGTCACGTTCATACAGATGGACAACATTACCATGGTTATCTCCCAGCAACTGCACCTCAATATGCTTAGGCCTGTCGAGAAAGCGTTCCACGAAGACAGTCCCGTTGCCGAAGGCAGATTTGGCCTCCGAAGTGGCTCGTTCAAAGGAATCCCTAAGAGTCTCTTGCTCTCGGACAACTCTCATGCCGCGTCCACCACCACCAAAAGCCGCTTTGATGATGATCGGGAAGCCATACTCGTCAGTAAATGCCTTGACTTCCTCGAATCTCCCGACAGGTCCAGGTGTGCCGGGTACGACTGGAACTTCACATTTCATGGCCAGTGTTCTGGCTGAGACTTTGTCGCCAAGTGCTTCGATGGTTTGATAAGTAGGTCCAACGAAGATGAGTCCAGCCTCCTCGACTTTGCGTGCAAATTCTGAGTTCTCAGAGAGGAAACCGTAACCAGGATGAATCATTTGAACGCCATGCTCTTGTGCAATTTTGATGATCTCGTCTCCAGCGAGATAGGCCCCTACCGGAGTATATTGGCCCCGCTTGCCAATGACATAAGCTTCATCGGCTTTTTGCCGGTGCATGCCGAGACGGTCTTCATGACTATAGACGGCCACTGTTTGTAGGGAGAGTTCGTGGGCAGTTCTGAAGATTCGAATTGGGATCTCGCCTCGATTGGCAACCAAGATCTTCTTGAGTCGCATGATGGACGAATTAGCACGTAGGCGCTGATGAACAAGGTTTTGATGGCCATCTTGAACAACGTCTTCAACCGCGGTGTCAGCCATGTCAAGGACAGGTCGTGACAATTGAGGTGTTGTGGTGGATAAGCTGTTGGAGCTATCGGAGCTTATGTGGGGACAGTAATTGGGGGGCAGTTGCTTGCCAATTGAAAGCGGAGAGCTGCGAGCAAGCAAGTAACAGACTCGATCAAAGGGTGACAGAAAAAACGTAGGAGTATTGCAATAACAAGCGGCGGGCGACGGTTTCTATGAGGCAGCACAGCAGAGGGGGAGAGGGAGAGGGAGAATCTCAAACAGAAGCTGGCCTTGACCGAGCTGTGTTTAGAAAAAGGTTGGGGCCAAGTTGTCGGAGGGGCAGGAACTGCGGGCGCAGGGCACAGCAAGTACTCGTACCAACGGCAATAACCCCTAGCATCAATCCCGAACGCCAGGCAAGATTGACACCCACGCAGCAATAATTATGCGCGACGACGGACATGTAAATGGGCAGCCACAACCGATAAGTACAGTCAACGAGATCTGCTAGATTGAAAGCTTCTTTCTGGGGGATAGACGGGGCCTCATGCGGCGATCTGTTATCAATTGATAGCCTCATCTTGATTCTAGTTACTCATCACTTTGGTCCACACGGGCCTCATTCTTATCAGTTGTGACATGTTTTCCTGACTCACTGCATGTTGTCGAAATGAGCATGGAACCACAATCCACCGATCTATACTGATTTTACTCAAAGTCCGCCTCAGCAGCCTTGAATTCAATTATCTCTACGGAGTACTGTACCATGATGTGACCATCGTGCGGCGGATGGGCTTTAAAAAGAAAAGTCCTGACGGAGGACGTATCCACTATGATTTTCTGCACCACGGCCTCAATCTTTTGTCATGTTGCTCATCGGAATACGGCAATGCACGGCTGTGCATATCGTTATCGACCGCGATTGAAGATTACCAAAATAGTTCACAAAGCTGTTACAGAAGTGAAACAAATGTAAAATGAAGGCTTTGCCTGCACTACTCTACCATGAACAATGTGCTGTTCAAGGTGCAAATTCTTTCGATAAACTGATACTTACTCGAAGAGGAGGCAGTGCTCAATGTTTTCCTACCAACAGAAGAGCTATGGAGATCTTTTCTTGACTTGAGGACGCTTTATCTGCATTTGCATGATAAGTACCTGTACCAATTCTGAAGCCGACGATTGAGGAACTAAAACTCGGACACTATGCTTGCCGCCTTTGGCCTACTCCAATGGAGAGTGCTCATACTCCTACTGATCTTCCTCGGACTCGCTTGACTTCGTATCACAAGTAAGAGGGAGTATTCAAACCGAAGGGGTACATGGAGGTGTACTTTCTACTACTTAGCAGGAAGAAGCCCACTTTAAAAAATGGTAAGAGAGCCGCTAAAGTGCGCTTAGAGTTAGCCTAACCGTAAGATTGCTTAGAGTGTACCAGGCTATACAGCTAAGGCATCTGTAATCCAATGAGATTTCATCATTTACAACATTATTTGTCAAAAATATGGTCTTACTATGGTCAAAATATGCCTCTCTGATCATACTAATATGGTCCTCATTTGACAGAATAGTTGCCATTCCCACTAACGGCACTTAGCCCACATTTTTTATTACCCCTTCTCCTGGTAAGTAGTAGTACTAGTAGTACACCCACTCACAGCAGTGCTTGCCGAGCTTCGGTGCTTGGCGCTGCTAAGGCTGGAGTCGGAGCAATTCCGGCGTCCGCGCCGCTAACCGGGAGCACAGAGGACTCCCTAAACTCCTTTTCAGCGTGATCAAACACAAGGTCCAGGCACGGAGGCTTAGAAATGAGCAGTACAGTAATCCTGCATTGTTTCTGCTTTCGAGAGCAATCCAGCACCATTGCATGACGGAATGGATTCAAGACCTCTTCAGAGCAGAGCACCTCTGCATAAAATCTTGCACGAAAACTACATTGAGAATGACTTCGTTATGCAGCAGAACCTGTTTAACTACGGAGAACGACCAGGTCCAAGGCGAAAGATGGATCGGCCATCTACTGGACAGTAAACACGGAGCACATCTCAGCAAGCATAAAAGTTTCCTGCAATGGACTGCATCAAACTCAGTGAGCATTTCTTTGGTCAGAGGGAGAAAACCTTTTAGGCGCCAGTGCATTCTGAGTTTGTGAAGTGTCTGATATATTTCCGATTGGATTAGAGGGGCTCAGTATATGTGTGGCGGCAGTTCCACATTGCTAATTACCCTCATATATACGTTGGCCTTTCAAATCGGGCTGTTGGATCACATCGACTTTCCAGATATATCAGATCACAACAATCAACCTTCTTTTCAAGTCTTTGGAGATAAGGTCGCTTCTGTTGGCATGGATTCTAACACAGGGCGCTGCCTACTAATACGACCCTAGCTGTCGATCGTTTATTGCGAGGAGTAATGATAGACGCTTCGGAACGGAAAGAAAGAGAAAGTTTGCACGGCTCCTTGTTGTTACTTTGCGCTTCGTATGCAGAAGAATAACTGTGTTACGGTCGAAAAACCTCTTTTTTTTATTTGTCATTGTTGGAGCAATAGACTCAGTTGTATGAACAGGGCGTCAACGCTTGACGCTGTGAAACAGAACTCAACATGGTATGGACGAGATTTGTGATACCAGATCTGATGTCGTGCTACCCAAACCCCAGCTTATTAGAACGTGGTCCGCCCTTAGTGCTGTGCTTGTACACTCCTTCGAAAGCTTCCGAAGTCGCCTCTAGAGATCTGCCTACCAAGGTCTCGATCGCCGACCAACACATGAAATCACCATTTTTCAATATAGCAAATCACAGTTGTCTTTTGTATTCTTCAAATCATCTGGCTTCCTTTTCTGACGTCACCATCTCCTTCAATCCTCCTTCCTTCGCGCTCGCTAACCATTTACTTCCATAGCTAGGCTCTCTTTCGTCTAATATATATGCTAAGTAGCGTCTGCTTGTATACAAACTCAGCCTTACAATGATAACGTCCACGATAACGTCTTACCATCATCCTCTCTCAAAAACCCTTTCGGCACCAACTTCTATTCTAAGACCTAGGTACAGGGATGTGTTCCGTTTTGTTGTTGGAAGTTCCACTTGTCGGAACCCTGGCCAGCGTTCGATGCTCGGACCTATGCGGCACCTCGAAACTTCGTTGACAATATATATGCGAGAACTCTTCGATCCTTTTGAATTGATGGCCTTTGACATACCTCAGTTCCCATATTGGTTTCGTTATTCCCGGAGGTCCCTTAGCAAAATCAGTCGACAACACAGCCAGTGGTGCGCTCAACTTCAACACCTTTGTTCACGCTCTGCTGGACCTCACACCAATACTCCCTGCACCTAGCTCGCCGAATGTGATTGCGACAGCTACCATTGCTCAAGCACTTCGTGGCTAACTAGAGATTACTCATAACTCTTCCTACGCTTTCATCGGTCTTCAGTCGCTGCGATATGCCTGCGTCTATGCCGCTCAAGTCCAAGTCCCATAGCCCAGACCTACACCATCTAGGTTGGGGGCGTAAAGTATGACACCGGTGCCACTGTCATTCAGGAACTGATCTTCAACCCTGTCGCTGGTGTCAATTAATTTGGGTCTGCTTCCTTCCCCGAGTTCACTCGGGTGAAGCAACTTAACCTGCAGCTAATACAAGCTACCAGTGGGCAGGTCTTAGGGGTTCCGTTTCTTGACGACATTTCGTACGAGGCTTATCCGGTAGCTCAAGGGATATGCAATGCCAACCTCGCAAAAAGAAGGAAGCAACAAGTTTACGGCTTTTTTGATCAACAACAACTACGTCTGGCGAGAATATCATATCTGCAACAGTCATTCATTACCTGTGCATGGGGGCAAAGGTCGCGCTTTAGGACCGAAAAGATTGGTACCAAGAAGGAAGATCATCATCGGGGCTGATGGTATTTGCTAATGGATCATACCCTGGACAAGGTGATCTATATTACTCTTCTAAACCTTTCTTTCGTAACTGGTGTACTCATAAAGTGGTTGTTGGTGAACCAATTGATGCCCGAAAACTAGTTAGGAGACGTACTGACTGATAGCGGGCTGGCGATAATTATGACTAGTAGCAGGAGTACTCCGTACAAAAATACCTTTTCAAAGGTGGTGTACGCTAAGAGGATACTACTCACTACAGAGTACGTACTAGTGTTTTGGCTTCCAAACGTGGTTATCATCACGTGCAAAGGGCGATCGGGGGAAATTGGAGGACCCAGTGGTTGAAGTTCATTCAACTTGAAGTTCATCCAACTTGAAGTTCATCAACCATTTGATTTCCTTGGCATCGAGGAGTTCCAGCACCCTCTTTCCATTGACGCCTGTCTTCTAGAAGCGCAGAACTTGCAGATACCTTCTTTATCCTGAATTTTCATCTGATCTATCTGGTATAGTTAATACTAGATTAATCATGCTCGAATCTATCTTCTCTGTGCTGCGTGAAACCTGGAAAGATCGGAAGGCGCCCAATACATCAAATTATAATGGATGGCGAGATATGCTTCAGCGCAACTGGCATCTCGGTCTCACCAGCTTTGGAGGTCCTGCAGTTCACTTTCAGATCGTATGTCTGCGCCAACATTCAGATGTTTGGAGCCAGACATTGACATTTGCTGCGATTAACCAGTTCCGACGTCTGTTTGTGGAAAAGTACAAATGGATAGACGATCAAATGGTACGTATCACACGCGGCATATATGCTCCTCAATAAATATGAAGTTGAGTGTCTGACGCGTGGATGTGTACAGTATCAGGAGATCTTCGCGCTGTGTCAGGCCCTCCCAGGCCCAGGCAGCACTAAGATGATCTATTGTATCAATGTCATCCATGCAGGCTTCCTGCCAGGAATGGTATCTTTCTTCGTCTGGAGGTGAATTCAACCACATGTCACCAGTAAATATGGGCGTCGCGAAATCTGATTCAACTTTCTAGCTTGCCCGCTGCTATCGGAGCTTATGGTCTTGCTGTTGGCATCGCGCAGGTTAACGAGCGGCTACCTGACCCGGTCTATGCTTTACTGTCGGGTCTCAACGCAGCCACCGTCGGCATAATCGTTCTTGCTGGGGTTCAGCTTTCTCAAAAGGCTATCACAGACAAGCTAAGCAGGATCTTAGTATTCTTTGGCGCCGCGGCGGGCATGCTTTATAACTCACTTTGGTACTTTCCTGTCCTCATGGTGGTGGGTGGATGCTCCACAATTATCTGGGATCGTAGATGGCTTCAGAACCTTGTGAAGCGGTTCAGAACGGTGCGTCGGAGGGTACCAGCCACTGTGCAGGATGTTGAAGCAAGTGAGAGCGCAACAGAACTAAAGGAGACAACAACTGCCGAAACTTCAGAGCAGAGAAGAAAGACACCTTCAATCCGTTCTGGTGATAATACTGATAGTACTCCACAGAGCGCGTCGAACGAGGCTCAAGCTACTGGCAACGATGGATTGCAGCGACCTGAGGAACGAGAAAGAATCGTTCCTGATGCGTTACAGATGCGAGTCTTTTCTTGGAAACTTGGCGTCACCATAATTGCTTGCTTCTTCATCACCTTCATTGTCATTATGACTTTGCGTGGTGTTCTCTCAAATAGACCTCGCGGATTTAGCTTGTTCGCCAATATGTACCTCGCCGGTACCATTATATTCGGAGGAGGGCCTGTGGTTATTCCGCTACTAAGAGAGTTAGTACTCCTCCAGCGCAGTTTTCATCGCCCTGCAAAGAGGTCAGTCTGACAGGATCTTCCTTTCCTCTCTAGATATGTCGTTACCGAAGGCTGGGTCTCCCCCCGGGACTTCCTTCTTGGCCTTGCCATCATCCAAGCCTTTCCTGGACCGAACTTCAACTGTAAGTTCCGCATACATGCCCCTTGCTTCCCCCAATCTGGCATCACTCCCTTACTAAGCTACCCCCAAAGTCGCTGTCTACCTCGGTGCCCTCGCCGCCAAGGGAACCTCCCTCCCCCTCGCCGCCGGCGCCGTCATCGGCTTCATTGGCATCTTCACCCCTGGCCTCGTGCTACACACTGGCACCATGGGTGTATGGCGCACTCTCCGTGGCTACCGCTGGTTTACTTCCTGTCTGCGTGGGGTCAACGCAACAGCCGTCGGCCTCGTCTACACGGCTGTCTTCCGTCTCTGGCGCATTGGATACATTGATGGGGAGAACCAACAGGGAACCTCGCTGGAGACGGATCCGTGGTGGGTGGTTATCACCGCGACGAGCTTCGTGGGCGGGATGTGGTTCAAGTTGCAGGCTCCTGTGGCTATTCTACTTGGTGGGACGATGGGAATGGTTTGGTACGGGATTGTCAGGGCTTGAATCCGGCGGTTTGATTCTCGATTCGAATGTGGAGGTTCACAGTGAGAATGTTATAAGAAGCGTGGTAAGGTTGAGGATTCAGTTCATGGATACTAAGTTCTCGTGCTGATGACAGGAACTCAATCGAGTTATTCTCTGCTTTCCCACAACTCCAGGATGGTCTACTATCGATGTACATTATCGAAACGCTCTTTATTAAGCTCATTTCTGAGGGCGATTGCGATTTTCGACTACAACGTGAGCTGCCTCTATTGAGTTTATCGAAGTCTATTCACCGATCTATTTTCTTTACGAAGAGAAAATCAGGAAGCCACGTACGCCTTGCCCTCCCCCACCTTCCCCTGTGTAGCCAGTGTTTTCGCATCGAGCTGAATGTGTAGAGTCATAGCCGGGGTTGTGTCTGTCACCAAGCCACGTACACATCTTGCTGAGATTTTGCCCTCGTCCTCTAGAGTAAGTTCATAGATCGAGGCGCAGAGTGGTATCGACTAAGTCACCGACACAGCTTCTCTTGGAGGGCTTGAAGTGGAGGTGCAGCTGCGGCGCGCCAATGCTTACAAGGAGCTTCGGAGGGGCTTGTTGAATGAAGTTTCTGGCGTAGAAGCGTCACGATTTGTAGATAGGCGTTGGCACGCCCTGTCAGGGCTTGGAATAGCTTCGGCAGGCGCTGTGGATGAGAAGGTGGTTGGCATGAGGGTAGGAGCAGACTCCTTACGAGCCGCCTGAGTTGGTCACACGCTCGGCGCACCACTGCCCCGAGGTGCCGCATTCATCAGCGGCCTCTTACAGTAATGCATAAGAAAACAACCCAGATCTTTGGTGCAAAGGTGGCGATGAGTAGCACAGAGGGTCCTACAATCGACAGACCAATACACAAGCCTCGAATCTTTGATAAAGCTCTAGACAGGTGCTTGCATTTGACCGCAGCACAGAAGGCTGTGCATACCATGTACAACAATCGACCCTCGAGAAGACCTTCTGAACATGACCTCTGCGACATCTCCCGTGGGCAATTGACTACCCCAAAACATTCAATAGCCGCAACGCACTCGGTACCGCTGATCTCAGACTGGTCGCGATCAAGCATCGGCATCAATTTGGAGCTCTTCTGCAACCGCTGCATTCTTCCGCTTCATTCCCGTTCGTCGTCTACCGATCTTGATCGAATTGACTTCTTTGATACAAGCAGGACAATACGTTCTACTCTCCATGGTCCCACTTTTACTAATTCTCTTGCCCAAGCTTATGAACGTCCAGTCTTCGTCTTTCCACCGTGTAATCTTCAGGGATATTTTGGTGGTGTGATCGCCAGACCTCTCAGAAACATACTCTTCTTCCAAGTGACCGCCATTGATAGGGCGATATATGCGACAGATGAAACACATACGGTACTTCTCCGGCATCCAGCTCTGGAGCAGATTCAAAAAGGTAACGCGACGGGTGTCGTCTAGATATGCGCCTTTTTTCGACGGGAACGTTGCCTCTGCCTTCAAGCAATGGAGGGCAAGGTATTTCGAAGCCAAAGAGAGGCATGTTTTCCCCATAGGATCCGTATTCTTGACGATCTGAAGAAGGATTTCTGATGGCATTGAGAGGAGGCCTACTTTCGAAGGGCGCCCAGGCTGGAACGACCGTGCCAGCACAAGAGGGTCGACATTCTCTAAGGAACCATTCGGAGCGGGTTCCTGCTGTGGATACGCAAATCCCGTCGGGAAGTAGAAAGACTGGCTTTGATCGCAATCGCAGACGCGTACTTCGAGAAGATCTGAAAGGAAAGTCAATTATCATTCAGACAACGGAAGGAGTGAAACTGGCATACTTGCTTCGGAATCACAAGTTTTCTGTGGCGCTTGGGGACTGCTTGGGTTCTCTTCAACCTCTTTCGCTTGTTTCTAGGCTGCGAGATGTCAGCTGTGCCTTCAAGCTGGAAGCATATTTCTTGCCATCTTGAAACTTTGGATGTCCTCTACTGAGACGGTGATACTGAAGATGTCAAAGATAAAAGTGAGGAAAGAATGATGTTTCGTACGGGAGATAAAGTGAAGGTTTGCTGAAGCTGATGATGTTGTGTCTGGGTGAGTTGATCCCTATTAGTAGACTTCAGTGAATACAACATGTCGGTGCCCTCCATAGTAGTAAGTGGATCTTACCTAGGTTTCTGCCTTGATTCTACATTCAAGTCAGCTGGCCGGGAAGCTGGACTCACATAATAAGGTATTCCCTCAATCCGATCGACCCCCTCCCTAACAGATAGCTGGTACATGCCAACAAGATGCCTTTCAATGGTAAGGCTAAGACCAGAAAGGGTCTGCCTCTCCCATTCAGGGCATGCGATTGTGTCTCATGTGAAGAAGACCAGTAAGCCAGCATCCTTCGAGAACCAGTTACATGATACCGACCAGTGAGTTGAAGCTCACATTGCACCAGGGGAAAGTTTCGAGAGATTATTCTTCATCGTCAACATCGGCTAAATCCATCAACCACAGACTGCCGTCTCAAGGTCAACTTCGAGTTCGCTGCCAGCCCAGCCAACGCGCTCGACTCTCACTCTACAAGCAAGACGACGATCCTTCGACTTCCAGATGAATTGCTACTGCGGATCTTCAAGCTCACCAGATTCGTGCCGACGGCGATCTGCTTAGCTCTTACATGCAAACGTCTATGCTCACTTTATCTCGACAACTTGAAAGACCGCTCTGAGAAAATTGAAAATCGACTCTGGAATTCTACTAGTGGGTTCTGGAAATATAAGCTTATTGACAATCTTATCCGTGGCTGGATCCCTCAGCAGTCTGTTCGATTCTGCTGGGCTTGCTGGCTCTTTCGACCTTACGGGGAAGCCTCGACAGAGTTCTGGCGCGCCAAGATTCCGGCCTTGACAGCGATTCCAGAACGAGAGAGGTCCCGTGTTGCGGGAGGATACTGCTGCTGCTTTCAGAACGCGGCTCATTGTACTGGAAGCCTACTGTTCTCCTTATCAACTATGATCTATGAGGAGGTTCCAGGACTCCGAGATACCAGCCAAGATCCCATCGATTGGGAGGAAGAATATGAGTACGCGAGGCGTCTTCGAGACTGTGATGATCTTCCGCAATATCAAAACAATTGGGAGGTTCAATTCTGGCTTGGTGAGCAAGGTCTGGCTGGGGTAGAGACGTCACTGGCAAAAGACAAGAGGATCCGTTGCCCTTCCTGTGTGTTAGTGGACAATCAGTTGCGCTTGGGGCACCGGGGCATGAAGGTTGTTTGGCCTGATGGCCATCCTGATCCGTCGGTAATCGTGAAAGATACATTGAAGCGGCGGGCGAGCTTACTGGGCTATGAATGGAACCCAAGAATTGCATTCTACTCCTTGACAGGAACGGAAGGCCTTTCAAGCAGAATGCGCAAAAGCCGTCAGAAAAAGAGAAGACAGAACGTAGCAATCATGGAGACACGCACTGTCTCCGGGTAATAGTTGGGACGCAGAGATTCGCAATTCAAATAATCAGAAAGCTGAAAGCCGAGGCAACGACTGGCGATTAGAAGATACAGGACGGCTTTGCAGCATGCTATCGACAGAGATGGTGGTTACGGTATGCGACAGCTATTAAGGAATGTCGATACGGACGGCCAGTATCGTGGACTAGGTCAAGAAAGCAACAGCCAGGGAGAGCTGAGAATAATCAGATACTCCGTACCGAACACCAGATACGCTGCACTAATGTGGTATTCGCTTCCAACAGAATCATGACTGTTAGCAATTGTGGCTGCCCTGGATGCGCCCATGCACAGCCACGGCGGCCCATTTCAGATTCATGCGAGCTAGGTCAAGTTCAGTATTTTGGTTGCCTGGCATATTTTCATCCAATCAGAGAACCAATGATAGGCTAGAAGAACTCTTTCTCTCCGCCAGCCAGGTCTCGCATGGTCCACAACGCTCTAGGCCACGGTCACCCGTTGCGCAGATGTATCTGGAAGCCTTGCACTCACATCATTCCACCACAAGCAAGCATCCTCAAGATTATGCCAAGGTCATCATGGAAAATTCTGGCTGCTTTGGGTCCGGGAACGTTTCTTTAGGTAGAGCCTGGTAGAATTGCCACCCTATGGTTGGACCTTTCTTTAAAACGGCAGCTATAGAATGTCAAGATATTCCCTACGAAAAAGCAGCTGTAACATATCTCCTTCATCCTTCAAGCATCTTCAACGATTAGATCCCAAAAACCTTCGCCCCGACTCATTAATCATGTCCGCCACCAGCGGTTACGATGGCTTTGCCAGCTTCGATATCGACCCCACCGCCTCCATTGTCACAGAGTTCAACCGCCTCGCCATCCAGAAGAGTTGGAAGAAAGACTCCAAGCAATACAAAAACCAACGTGCCCGCCTCGTCAACCAGGAATTCAATGCCTACTTTGGCAGCAATCTCAACGACCTCGCAGCTTGGCAGGCTCTTTGTAAGGCTGTTGGCATCACAACCATTCCTTCATCTGTCACTCAATGCAAAAAGGTACAGAACTCCCATCCATCTCCCATTTGGCTTAGCCTGATCCCGTTTCAGCTTCTCAAGAAAGTCTATGTCAATATCTATGACCTTATTGACGCTGCTCGATTGGGTGAAGTGGCCCGAACTTTCCCCAACAACCAGCAGCTTGCAGCGTACACGAAACCGAACAAGGTTTTCCCGAAGAGAGAAGCGAAGTTAAACAAGCTTCTGAAGTTCATGCTGAGGCATATCTTCTAGTGTGAGGGCAGCTGGAGGCGGTCTTGTGCTTTTTCTCGGGTTGGAGCTACTACAAGAAATGTTTGGTGCATTCTCAGCAGAGGGGGTATCCTCAATCAAGGGTCAAAAGACTTGGGTCACCGTTGATTAAACGAAGGTCATCCATAGCGGATGTTGATACATCCTTTGCAAGGACATCCATGGCTTAGTCAGCATGTTTTAGCCACTTGGGATCTTTACGGAGTTGTTAGCCTAGAAGATGTATGCCTGGTATCGTCAAGTTTCACGTTAGACACGGTGGTCCTGTTGGATTACAAAAGCCCTTGGTTGCGGAAGAACGAATTTCGGTGCTCCAGGGTACGATGTCGCTCGGCTCATTCTAACAGGTTCCTATTTCGTTCATCTACCTGTGAGCACCCTTCTAGCCCTATCATCTTCTTCTTTTACATCCTCTCCACGTTCCCAAAGTCCAACTCCTCCATGCATGCTCACGCAAAGCAATATTGTTGCTAACACCCCGGTTTTGGGACAAGCTTGCGAAATCTTCCTTGTTGTGCGGAATTTACTTGCAAGAACCATCACATCTTTATGCATGCAGAAGAGTACGGTGTATTCTGCTGCTGATGACATAGGGGAAAAGTTCAAAAAGAGTAAGTAGTGTGTAAAGAATCGATGTCACATGTATGTACCATCTGCATTTCGTGGGTAGCGGATGTTTCGTACATCCTGGCAAGCCGCAAGATGAGATCGGGTGATGCGGATGGCCCACTCACAATGACAAGAACCACGACAAATGTGATGTCATGTTTCAAGTAAAGGTGAGAAACGTCAGCCATTTGTGCTAAAATGGTCGCTAAAGCAGCTTGAACAACACGATATAGTCCATGTGTAACATGGAAGATGATGCTGAGACGCTGTATGAAGGTAGGATGGCAGAGCCACTAGCTATGGGTTTAGAAGTCTATGCTCGAAGAATTCTAGAGATGCTGTACTAACTACCACACACATTCATTCCATCTGAGCGGAAGAGTACCGATCAAAAACAAGATTTCATACATACCAGCAAATCCCGAACAAGGACTCCTTCCCCTAAGATATTCCTCCGCCTCTGTACGTCTTTGTCAGAAAAAGCAGCGACTACTAAATACTACGCAGGCAAACTGCAAGTATGGCTCAAGGAGGTTTGGAGCTTTCCCGGACCTCAGAGCCCAAAGGTCGTAGACTGACAGCGCATGTCCAGGCATCCGTCACACTGGAGACTATGTCTGGCGGTGGGTAGCTTCACCGAACCATCAAGAGAGACGACATTGGGGCTCGACGTCTTCTGAGAAATCGTCACCCCCAGACCATCCGATATCCCCGGAATGTACATTCTCTGACGTATCAGCAACCCCAAGGCACTCAACGTCCTCCGCAGATGTGACAACCTTACCCCCACCACCCCTATCTAGGAGCAGCTCACCTGGTCGGGCGACAAAAGCAGAAATCACACTAGCCAGACCGGCAGCGTCCTCAAACCTCCTCCGAATGTCAGAATCATCAAGGCGACAGGAGCGGGCACCCTTAGTTCATGGCTTACATCCCACAACGACGGAATCAGTATCCGTATCATCTTTAGAAACATTGCCGCCCAGAAACATTACTCTACCACCGCGGCAACCGCTACCATTGTCAAAAGATCAAGCAGCTCTCTACCTGGCTGTATACGAGCGCGAGCCCCAATTTGATCCCATTTACGATAAGTCGAGCACTGCGAAGCGGGATTGCTCCATCCTGGTTCAATGTGAGGCGCACATCCAGAATTACACAGAACACTTTTGCGACATGACGTCCAGCTCTCGCCACAACCACAACAGGCAGTTTTACGTGATTCCGAATCTCCCTAATCCCAGAATGAACTCACCGGGTCTTTTAGGTATGCATTTCATTGCAAGGATTCCTCAGCATCGCATTGGAGAAGTCGATGCGGCAATCAAGTACGTGGATGCGCACTGGACACCCTTGATGACTTCCAGGCGGAACTTCTGGATTGACACAGTTCTTCTGAGACTAGCGCAAGCCTCACTCATATCGCATACTCAAGCACAGGCAATGCTGTTAGCCAAGAAGCGAACTCTTGAAAAGCCGCATAGAGGGCCCTTCCCAAATAAAGCTCTATGCTTTCCATCTCTCAGGATAGATGCTGCTTCTTCTGAAGGGATATAGCGCTATCTGTGTTGAAGAGCCAAGATTATTGGCTTTCCGTCCAATGCCTTGCAGAGATCTTCCAAGCTACAAAGCCGAGACTCTCAATACAGGGACATTTGACTCTGGAAAAGGCTTCCAGATAGGATGGGTTTAGGCCAAAGGCGTGACATAAGGGATGGAGAGAAAAGATTAGGGTAGGCGGAGCTATTGCAACCCAAATCTTGCCCCTCCATCCTCCCAATGCCATTGCAAAATCACCTATGCCACTAAATACCACAAGCAGACCCTCAGATGATTTGGTGTTGTGAAACCTTGTTGCCATCCGCATTTGTTCAAGATTTGGTGATGTCCAACAAACATTTACTTGAAGTTACGTAGTACGGTTAGCGCCAAGGCTTTTCGTCATGGCAGCCATATTCCCCCAACCAGTTTCACATTATTTTTCTGGTGCCTTGTCACAGAAGCACGGCACACAGCATTAGTTGCGCAGAAAGATTGCCTACGCTATTGCGGTGAACCAAGGGCAAGGGTATCAGGAACAATGTTTCACATCCCCAACATATCGGTAAGATCAGTTTTCAAAAATGCATGTTGAGCGATTCCTGCCATGAAATAAGGGTCATCCTATGACCGCACATGCTCGACTTCCTCTTCGCCCTACTGATCCTGGAAATGTCCTCCAGCTACCGCATCCAGTTTTCCTCGCTCCAGCGCTCTTTATAACAGTAATCTTTTTGCCAACCCCAAAGGCTTTGGTTTTTCAATACTCCTAAACATGTTCATTGCCGCTGCTGCACAAGAAGCCCTGTTCTGGTTGCAAGCATGACGATGGAAAATCTTACGACTACGTTCCTAAATTTCTAGCGTACCGAAGCCGTCGCGAAACCTTTACTGCATCAGCAACTAAACAAGCTCAACACCCTTCGAGGTTAGGTGAAGTGGTCCACAAGATTGCCCAGGGTCTTTCACGTGCAGAGAAAAATCCACAACTCTTTGGAAATGGGTTGACCGGATGAAAGCTCGGTCTTGCAGCCGCTGAACGCGCAGCAGATGCGACCACCTCTCAGAATCCTTCGACTGAACAACGGAGGCCTCATGCTGAAGCTCCATGCACAGCACATCCGCAGGCCTCGTAAAAGTGACCTGAGTGAAAGTAAGACTACCCGTGCCGCGCCCAAAAGCCCAGGATCCCCCTTACATTCCTCAAAGCGCTTCGGTTAGACCGTTGGCTACTCAGTGCTGTAACTCCACGTAAAGGGAAAGGGCTCACGGGCACTCCAAAAGGGTTTGCAATTAGGAATTGTTGATCCAGCGCAAGGCGGATAGATGGAATAGGTCGCCGTGTGCAAGCGAATTGCAACTTCTGTGCGGAGATGATGGATTTCCAAATCGAGCAATTGTGAGAGATGAATATACACTAGAACTTACAGATTGATCGGGAAATGATCGAGTTAGTCCTATTGAGCGTGCTAAGGAGCAAAGAACCTAATTTCAAGGGTGTGGCAGTCAAACTCAAAAGTTTTGAAGGGAACTACTAACTCCACCAGGTTCATTCCAGCTTACATAATTATGATATCTTTCTCTCGTCTTCGTTTAGACCACACAGGAACCAGCACTCCTCCCGTTACCCAGGCAGTTGATAGAGGTCAGCCAGCTCAAACCCCACAGCAATGGCTACAGCACTCCTCATCATCGACATGCAAAACCACTTCGTCTCCATGACCAGTGGCTCGCTCATCCCCAACATCACAAAGCTTGCATCCCACTTCCGCTCTCGTTCCCTCCCCCTGATCTTCACGCAGCACGGCCACTCCAAGACCGAACTCACCCCGCCCTTTCGAAACCAGCTCGTCCGGAAATGGGGTCCCGAAGGCTCGATCGCCAAGGGATCCGCGGGTTGGGAGTTGCTTCCGGAGATCGCTGCACTGGTAGGAGGGGTTGATTCATCTCCCGTTGTGGCGAAGAATACGTATGATGGTTTTATCAATACGGAGCTTGCGCGGGTGTTGGAGGCGAGGGAGGTGGAGAGAGTGGTTGTTGTAGGTGTGATGACGGATTGTTGCGTTGATACTACGGCGAGGGGGGCTTTTAATAGGGGTTTTGAGACTTGGGTCGTTGGTGATGCTTGTGCTAGTGCGAATAAGAGGCAGCATGAGGCTGGGTTGAGGGGGTTTGAGTATGGGTTTGGAGAGGTGGTTACGACGAGTGAGGTTTTGGAGAGGATCTGAATTCAGCTGGAGAGTGCTTGAAGGGGGAAGCATCTGCTCGACACTTCTTCTGAAGCTGGGGATAAAAAATATGAAGGTAACCACCAGTAAACAGGTTACGAAGCGGATCACGAGTCGGAGACTTGATCTGCTGCCGATGCTGAAGAGACTTCAAGTGTCCATGGCGTGAATGTGGAAGAGGTGAAAATGCGGTAGGTAAGTTTTTGAGAGTCAGATGGGAATTTGATTTGAGATATTGTGACAACGCTTGACAGGGCTCGGTGTTGAAGCTATTGCAGCAAAATTTATCTCCTTTCCATGAGCATGTCTCGATACGTACAGATGCAAATGAGATGAACTCTCGGTCAGCAGGATGTTTTTGGCCAATAGGGCCTCATTTCCGACGGGCACAACCCAGGGGACCATAGCAGCGAAGATCGAATGATTCATCTTCTGCGCAGCTTCATCAGTCTGAACTTCGGCATTGCCTCCCGCATTGAATCTAATGCCGGCGGGTCTATTTTCCAGAGCCCACGGGCCACACTGGTCCATGCGTTTGTCAGACCCAGAGAATGAGGATAATCTGGCAATTGACTCGCTAAGAGCTTGAATATGAGCACTTCAAAACAAGGATGAATCTTCGCAGCTCACGGGAAACCCATCTCTTTTTAACAAGACGTGTCCCTTCCCAGGATATACCAGAAAGACGGAGGGATCTAATACCTCTTGAACTACTACGTAGTACTGGCGACAGCTGCGGCTCTACTCCGGTACAGTACTGGCGCATCCTCTATACGAGACTCATTCTCGGGTTGAAGGAGGGTATCTACATAGCAAGCTAGAGATCGTTGGCTTTGTTTGGGCGTGGGACCCAATTGGCCAGTGTCCTAAAATAGGGTGCCGCTGACGCAATGACGACTAAGAAGCATGGACTGAAACGCCACGTCTCGCTTCGAGATCTCTTACTAGTACTATGCCGCAGTACCTGTTACTTAAAGAGTCGGCCCCAATGCCAAGAGGCTCAGAGCAGGTTGCCTACACCCTTCAAGTTTCTCCCCAATTTGTCGCTCGGCGAAGACGCCTTGCCAAGCGTGAGACGGGATCATCTGCCCTTTGAGTTCACTGCCATGTTCCCGAGGCTGTGAAGAGCTTGGCCCTTCGGAAGATACAAGTCTTATATGTAGAGGCATCTACATATCTTGAGAAGCTCGTGTGACACATCAACTCCTTCTGTGCTCGACTGTTAGCACGTCGAATCCTTTTGATAATCCCACCTCTTTTGATTCAGGCATTGACGTCTCAAGCGGCACCACCAAACACAGAGTTTCACCTATCAGCACCGAGATGGATGTCATGTCGCCTACGAACGATACTGACAAACAGACAACTGATTTCACTGCCGATATGGGAAAGGAAGTCTGTCACACTCCACCCTCAGATACCGACAAGGTGGTTGTGCCACACCTTCCACCCATTACTAGCGAGAAGGAAATCCGACAACCTACCAACAATACCGACAAACAGCTCTTCCCAATGCATGATGGCTCTTCAACCACGAGTACTAGGTCAACGCCGAGCCATACCTTTCGTGTCGAGAAATCCAATTCCATGGGTTTGATAATGCCACGGAACCAGACATTGCTACTCCGGTCTCTCAATCCGACGACAAAGTTGGATCAAGGACCTGCTTTCATCACGAGCGAGATGGATTGGGTTGATGTTTGCGCCGTCAACCCTCCGCCATTTGAGCTCTACACCGCCCACGTCTTCGGCCGGCCGGAACTGGTGGCAAGACTCGTGCCAAGAGGCTGGCAGGGTTTAACCAGCATGAAGAGCGAGTTCGAGTTGTCTTGTGGGGGAGACAGGCAGAAATGGGAAGTTGTGAGAAAAGGTTTGAATCGGACTTACCAGCTCAATGGCATGCTCGGCCATGAAGGGCGGGAGTTTGTGTGGAAGGGCAGTACCAAGACTGTCAAGTCTTTGACCGGAGATGAGAAGAAGACCAAGGGTAACTTGTAGCTGACGACTAAGGATGACGAGGTGCTGGCAATTTGGCAGCAATGGAGAGATAGGGTAGTGCTTGGAGACATCCTGATCTTTGAGAACGCAAAGGATAAAGTTGCGGTAGAGGTGATACTGACCAGCTGTATCTGCGTGGTTTCGTCAGAAAGGGCAAATAGCCTGAACTGGTTCGGTGGGCTTGGAAAATGAGGCTGGAGGGAGCGGAATACATTATTGTTATAGGGGCGTTTTGCTCTCTTGATTTGATATGCACTGGCAGTTCGCGGTTTAATGAATCTCGCAGACTTGACGAGTTCGTCTGGGCGTTTTTGGCACGGCTTTTCGACACCCCTTGGTTAAATGATATCATCCTACTTTTGGCCAAGCTGAGATTGAACCTCTCGTATCTCCTCTTTCAAGCTCCGCGTCTTTGCAACTCGTTTACTCCGCAGTACCGTGACTGATGTGTATTTGATGGAAGAATGAATCCCTGCTTCTTGGCCCCTTGCCATCTAGGCATCTGGCTACACCCATCACTTTCCCTGGTGATTGGTCTCTCTTGCTTCGACCCAGTCTAGGATCCATACTCCCTCTTGTCCCTGCAATAGGCTATTGGGAGTCATACGAATATGACGGCGCCAACACTCAGTATATAGGGGAGGTGAGGTGTCAGTGCGAACCTACATAGCTTGGGTTCTCTTGCCATGTGCTCCTTGGAATATGACCTGCAAACAACAAGTCTATTACAAGGATTGACGAGGCGGACAGCCCACTACTGTAACTCAATTGCACAGCTTGACTCCAGTAATTTGACCTAGCGGCCAGGACGGCCACCTATATTGACAGTCGCTGTCGAGTATGCAGCCACAAGCTTGAAAGAGCATCAAAGCCTTTCTGACCGTACTAGCCCACATTATTACTCCCAGCTTCTGACTGGCTCTGTTCGGTCGACAATGTCCAGATCTTTCAAAGCAAGCGCAAAGCCGACCATGGGCAGACATAGGCTAGTTCCAATAACGCAGAGCAATCTCAGATGTAGCCATAACTAGGTCGCGGACCTCACCTCCGTGCCGACCGGCTACGATGGGACTGCCTCAAAGACGATCGGTAAATCTCTTGCGCCAGTGTAGCCTCAGACTGGAACTGCAGATTCGTATCTCTAGACTGGTAGAGCGTTTATGTCCATATAGCGCCCGAAACGCAGGTGCCAAGTGCACTCCCAGTATTGAGAGCGGAAAAATGAAGGTCGGCCCAAAGAACGTCGAGTAAGAGCACGAAGGTGGTAGGAGAAGGTCGGTTGTAGGTAGGAAGCCGGTCAGCGCCCCTCGCTGCAGGACCCGGCGCACCAAGCCCGAAGGTGAGGCCAGCTAGAAGAGAAGCGGGAGAGAGGAAAAAGGAGTAGAAGACAAATGAGAAGGGAGGATAGCGGGGATCGAGGATCAGCAGGCTGTTAAATTGGGGCCAAGCGGCGAGAGGGCGCGATAGGTAACGCACGGGATAACAGCCGGTCTTTGCGGCCGCTTTTGACACACATTTCACCCGGTGGCTATGTGACCTGCGCCTCTCTTCTGTCACCTCCATCAAAACAATCCATAACAACCAGGTCTCACAAACGCACCCCCCAAACCCCCCTAGCTCCCCTAACCTTCCACGACCGTTCTATTTGACATTGCTGGCATAATGATGGAGTTTCTTTCCATGATCAACATGATCCGTTGTATCACTAAATGGGCGACTCTGCACTTATTCAGAATAGCGTTGCCGTGATCTAACTAACTAGTGTTATATATCTGCTGCAGCCTTGGCAACAAGAACATCAAAACTTTTTGAGTATGATTTTTGTCTTAGATGTTTTTGAATCAAATATTGATATTTTGAAGAATTTGAAGATGTAGAAATATTCAAGTCCATAGCGGTGCCCCCCCAAAAATAAGAAAAAAGGACACAGGGTAGGGAGTAGCGCACTTATGATGGTAGTTTGATATGGTTCACCATGTTTGCAGAATAAGGAGTGTCATTGCCGGTTCTGTATACCTAAGGCCTGAGTAATGAGAGTCAAATAGAAACATGTCCAAAAAGTCACACCACCTCTCATCTATCTAAGCTTGCATCTTGGCCACAATCTTCTCGCACAGCGCCGTCAAGCTATTCGCGCTCGTGATTTCCAACACCGTCACCTCGACACCGAGTTCCATACGAATCCAGTTCCGGAGCTCAACCGCAGACAATGAATCCAAGCCGTACGTCGATAAGCTTTTACCGGGCTCCATGGGTTCCGGGAGGCGTAGTGTGCGCTCAAACTTCGACCCGACGGCGACCGCAGCCGCACCAAGCATGGCCGCTGGCTCGGCCCCGGAGCCGCGAAGGAGCAGAAGCGCCTGCACATCTTTCTCCGCGCTGCTTGCCGTAGATCCAAGCTCTTGCCCGTCGGCGTTGGAATGGAACAGTGCCGAAAATCGCGCATCGTATGCGAGCTCGGAGTCGGCGGGCTGAGGAACCAGAATGCCGGTGATGAGCTGTGATGCAGAGGCGTGCTTGATCGGGGCGGTCTGCTGTAGAACGCTGAGGCCGAGGATCTTGTGCAGGACATACTCGTTGATGCCGATCCATTGGCGGTCGTCGAAGTGCTTCTGCATACCGCCCTGCTCGGCCACGTAGCCGACATCTTCGATAACGCCAAGATCAACGCTGTGTGCTGGGAGGCCCTGGGCGAGGCGGTAAGAGGAGAATGCATCGAGGAAGACATTTGCGGCTGAATAATTCGCTTGTCCCTTTTGTCCAATCACACCACTAACAGATGACAGCAGAGTGAAGAACCTCAGAGGCTTTTTGAGATCGAGGGATGCATGGTGAAGATTCCAAGTCCCTGCAACCTTGCTGGATAAGGTGGTGTGGTAGTCAGAGACGGTCATCATCTCATATGGTTTGTCCTGCATTTGTTAGCCGCGAGAACGGCCCAGCTCACCCTGTTACTTACCTTGAGCACCATTGCACCTTGAATTATACCGGCGATTGGATACTTGGCGCTCTGGAATGCCTTCTTGACGTCCGAGAGACTACTCACATCAGCCGCGGCCTCTTGTACTTCACAACCCAGCGCATTGCAGTTGACGATGACATTTCGAGATCGCTCATCAGAACAACCGCTTCTTGACATCGCAACGATGTTCTTCGCACCGTGCTTCGCAAGATAAATCGCGAGACTGCCACAGAGACCTTTGAGGCCACCAACAATCACGTACGATGCATGATCCTCAAAAGAGACTGCTCGAGGTGGCGGTCGGACCTGAACTGGTACCTTGGTATCTTCCTCGTCAGTGATGACAATTTTTCCAATGTGTCGTCCACTTCGCATGAAAGCGAAGGCTGCAGGTACCTGGCTAAACGAGTAGGTTGTGACGGGGTGGATGGCTTTTAGATGGCCCTCGGAGACGAGCTTGAATGTACGTTCTAGCAAGCTATACTTTTGTTAGCCTGAAGAAAAAAGGATATCAGAAGCGGCTCTTACCTTGCAATGAGGGAGTCCTTGATTTGCTTGCTGAACGAGAAATCGACAGCACGGAACGAGCAGTTCCTGTCGAAAGGTTCCATGGAGAGAAAGTTTCGGTCAACAATGTCCTTCTTTCCAATCTCCACCATGTTACCGCCGTCAGCACAAATTCTCCATGATTCATCCAGGAGTTCGCCTGTTAGTGAGTTAATGATCACGTCAATGCCTCTGCCCTCCGTGGCCGCCATGATCTTTGGCGCGAACTCTGTGGTGCGTGAGGAGAACATTCGCTCAAAGGGGATTTTGAAGTTCTCGTGCAAGAACTGGCGCTTGTCTTCGGTTCCAACGGTGACATAAATTTCTGCACCAATCCACTGCGCCAGCTGGATGCACGAAAGGCCAACCCCTCCAGCTGCGGAGTGTATCAGCACCGAATGGCCCTTTGACAGCCCACCAACGTCGAATAGTGAGTACATGGAGGTAAGGTATACCAGAGGGATAGTAGCAGCATCTTTGAAGCTCATGTCAGCAGGAATGTGGTGAGCGCGATCGACAGGACATTGAATCCTGTTTGCAAACGTGCCATTCTTCAATAATGCCACTCGATCACCGACGCGAAATCTTTCTGCTCCTTTTCCAACTCGGCGGACAACACCAGATCCCTCAAGACCTAGTAGATGCTCGTTTTCGGGAACGATTCCCATAGTAACTGCAACGTCCTTGAAGTTCAGACCTGCTGCTTTGATGTCTACTTCGATGTGGTTCTCGAGGATTGGTAGTTCTTCAGATGACATTTCCGAGTAGCAGAGCGAATCCAAAGTGCCCAGACGCTCCGCTCGCAACATGGCCACGCCATCAATGTCTTGTAACGAGCGAGCAACAGGAGGGCCACCTAGTTTTTCATTGTTCTTAGCTGTGTTGATGGGCTCGTCTGGGACCACTCGATTGACGTGAATGATGCTACCCCTTTCGACAAATTCGCTTTCAATCTGAGTTTTGGATGGTGACTTCAGGAACAAGCGAAGGACTCGCTCAATGGCGAGATATGTGGATGGACTCTCACTGTATTCGACGTCGAGTGTAACGAGATCGGCAGCCCTATCTTCAGCTCGAATTGTGCGGAAGAGACCGTGGACCAGAGCATTGTCCGGCTTAGTAGCCTCCATCTGAGAACCCTCAGTAACCCATAGAATTCGGTTTCGTTGCGAGATAATGCGACGAAGTCCATCCCACCGAGATTCGGATATGGAATTGAGCACAGGAGAAATCGTCTCATCAATAACCAGTACAATACTCTTAGCTTGTACGTGAGAGTATGGGTGGAAGTGTTCGGTAAGCTGCCAATCTGATTGCTCAAGAATGGTCTTAAGACCATCGCTTAGGCGACTATGATCAGATAGATGCATAACGCTGACCCTCTTAGCGGTAGCAGTATCTATTGTTTGGTTAACAACTTTCCCCATGTAGGCCTTGGGTGCCCAGCTCTGAGGTGCTCGAAGAACGTTGCTGTAACCGCAGTTTGCAATAGAGGAGACAATCGCATGATCCTCACAGGCCATTCTAGTATTCTCGGTAGTCTTTGTTGCCAACTCATGCCCATGGACGAAAACCGTACTTGAGTCGCTGTCACTTTCAGAGACTGGCGTGGCGGCTTCCGTTTGTTGCTCCAAGAACACAACAAAAGCATCGTCGGACATGCCAGCGCGTATAGAGGCTGCAACCTTGGTCACAGTTTCTTCGTTCAGATCTGAAACTTTCACGATGGCGAGGTCGTAGTCTATCTCCGGCAAAGAAGATCCTGGCCTCAATATATCAGTAAGGTGAAACGAGGTCCGCTTCATCACGTCGTAGTCCTCCTTTGCGCTTAATAGGGCTTTCGCATCAGATGATACATATGAGTATTGAGCGACTCCTGAACGGATGACACTAGTTTCGCTTGAGAACCACAAGCTTGTAGAGTCTTCAGCTAAGCATGACGCTTCCAGAACTTTAAGAGCAGGCTTCTTGTGGGCGATGAGATCAATGAGGTGCTGAATTCCCCGGGAGCTGTCCCTGTGCGCGAGCGAATAGAGCTGGTCCTGTGAAAGGAAGGTAATATCGGGTCGCCAAATGGTGCGGTTGTATGTGTGCCTATCGTGCATGTCGCTGCCCATATCCAGCTTATAGTATCGAAGTCCGTTCATCTTGAGCATGATCTTACCGCTAGCTTGATCGAAGACTGAGCAATCAGAGAAGAAGCTTTTCGCTTCCTCCCTTCTTCCACGTCCAGTGTACTGGGATCTAGCAAGAGAAAGACCTTCCTCAACACCAGAAACCTTCGGGTACACCACCAAGTTATCGAGCGTGGCAGGAACCAGCACGGCATTTATGGTGGCTCTCTCACCAGCCCAGAGGGAGGGTGTGACAGTTTGAAAACAGCCATCAATGCATGCAGGATGCATTGGGTACAACGATTGAGGCGAGTGGGCAGACTCAGGTTCGGTCAGCGATGTTATAGATCTGCTCTCCCTCTGTCCAGCAACAGTCTCAACGAACAACTGTTTTTGAAATCCTGGACCGAAACCGTAGCCAACTTCGGTCTGGGCTTTGTACCACAGGTGAGCAGGTGTGGGATATTTGAGCTGAGCTAGATCTTCTCTCGGAGCGACTGTATAAATATTAGACTGGAAAATAATCAACTTTGTTTTGGGAGAACTTACTCTTCACATTGACATCTTCGGTGCGGATTAGTCCTGTGCAATGCGTCATGGATATCCCATCATTCGACGATGACACCTGGAACTCATACCAAGTATTCTTGGTTCCTGCCAGAGGATTCAATGACAGCACCACTTTCGACTCCGTGCCTTCCTCAAGAACAAGAGCTTTTTCAAACTTGACGCTCCGAAGGCGGTATTGCAAAAATGCAGCAGATGGCTTATCCACATGGATTCCTTGCGCTGTGCTGGTCTGATACAAAGCCTCCATCGCCATGGAGATATAGCCAGAGGCAGGGAAAATGATGTCTGTTCCCATTCTATGATCCTTCAACCAAGGAAGGCGTTCAAGCAGGAGCGTCTTCCTAAAGGCTGGGGCATGCCAAGGGGTTGCTAATATCTTAGAGCCGAGGAGGTCATGTTCAGGGAACTGACGGAATCTCCAGTCTTTGCTGGCTTGGCTCTCGTGCCAGTACTTATTGTTATGGTTCCAAACATAATTTGGCAGGTCCACAATCACAGAGGGCAAAGACAAGCTCGAATCTTGATCATTATTGACTTCTGAGAGGGCAATGCTGGCTCCGGAAATGAAGAGCTTGCCGGCCATGTCGAATAAGGAGTTGATCGAATCGGCACCACGGCTCAAAGTAGCGCAGTACTGCACCTTCAAACCGTCTGCTCCCATGATATTTTTGATTTGTGAAACAGGACCAGCAAGCGCACCACTTGGACCAATCTCGATTAGGTAGTCAGCACCGGTGCGGCCTGATAGCATTTCCCGGCAAGCTTCCTCGAATCTCACAGGGGATTCCATGTTAGATCTCCAATATTTGGCATCCGTTAACCCTGACATTTTCTGTCCCAGAACGGAGGAGAACATGTCTACACTCCCTCTCTTCGCGTCCAGAGGCTTGAAATTTTGTTGCAGCAATGTTTCATAGTCTTCCCCAATTTCAGACATGAAGTTGGAGTGATAGGCCAGATCCACTAGCAGCATTCGGGCGAAGTGGCCGTGCTTGACAAGCTTTCCTTTGACGATCTCGAGAGCGTCAGCCGCACCTGATAACGTGACGCTTTTTGGGCTGTTGTAACAGGCAATCTGAACTTTTTCCTGGACATCGACCAAGTACTCCTTGACGGAATCTGGCCCCAATCCAACGGCCAGCATACCGAGCGTTTTCTCGCCCTCGTGCCTGCAGTTCTTCGCAGACTGGCCGCGGTAGAACGCAGCCTTGATGGCATCTTCCTCGCTAAGATAACCTGCGGCGCACGCGGCGGCAATCTCACCTGAAGAGTGGCCGACAACGCTCTGAGGATCGACGCCCCAGCGTCGGAGTACATCGAGAAGGACGAGCTGCAATGCTGTGACCAATGGCTGGGAGAATTCTGGCAGACGGAGGTGCTCGCTAGGGCGCGACTCGGTTAGCTCGCCAAGCAAAGACCAAGAGGGCGGGTTGGGCAACTGCCGTAAGGCGGCATCAAGTTTTTCCAGCAGCGGCTTGGCAGAAGGGAGCGTGTCAACAACAGCTTTACCCATTTGCGACCACTGAGCTCCTTGTCCCGTGAAAACAAAACCAATTCGAGGCTTTTCACCGGATTTCTTGCCACTTACCATGGTCTTCGAGTCGATCTCATTGCCATGAGCCACAATATAACCCCGGTAGAAGTGGTGGCTACGTCTCTCGGACAAGGTGTAGGCCAAATCTCTTGGCTTCACCTTCACGTCAAGACTGCTGACGTGCTGGTCTAGTGTAGCAACATATGCTTGCAGCGAAGCTGCGTCATTTGCTGAGAATACGAGAGTATATGGCCGAGCTGACACTTCCTCATCATAAATATCGTCGTCCTGCGACAAATAGGACGAGACGTGGTTGGCATTCTGCTCTGGCCGGAGCGTCTTGAGCTCGTCAAGGATGACGTGCGAGTTGGTGCCCCCATACCCAAAAGAATTTACGCTCGCGCGGCGAAAGTCAGATTTTGGCCAGGGAATCGCAGTGCGACTGGCACGGATTCTCAGCTCCTCGAAATTGATTTTCGGATTTGGTGTTTCGAAGGTAGGGTTTCCAGGGATAATCCCGTTCTCGATTGCAAGTATTGCCTTGAATACTCCGCTCAATCCGGCTGCTGGCTCTGAATGTCCGAGGTTGCTCTTGATCGATCCGACTATCAAGGGTGCAGATGCTGACCGGCCACCAGCAAACACTGCTGAAACACCCTGAGTCTCCAATACATCACCTGCCGGAGTGCCTGTACCGTGGCATTCTAGATATGACGTAGCTTCAAAGCTCTCAATGCCTGCGTTAGAATACGCAGATTTTACCGCCGCGGCCTGAGCGGCTGGATTTGGTGATGCTATACCAGGCGTTCTACCATCGCTGTTGGTTGATGAACCTCGGATGACAGCTCTGATAGGATCCCGGTCTTGTATAGCATCATCAAGACGTTTCAAGATGATAGCGTTAACAGCTTCGGCCTTGATATACCCGTCCGCTTTTGCGTCGAAGGTGTGGCATCTTCCGCTTGGCGAATGTGCCATTCCGATCGGACCGGTGTCCATGACATGCTCCGGGCTACCCCGTATTTTAGTATACAGCTTTCGAGCTGGCAAATGGTACAGACTGACCTGAGGTATAGATTGCTTGCTGCTACAATGGCTGACGATATCTCCCCTGTTTGAAGATATCTGCATGCCATATCCACCCCAACAAGGCTGCCAGAGCAAGCACTATCGACCGTAACACTACAGAAACGTGTTAGCCTCACGACATCTTTGACTGAAAGAGCAAAAACTCTTTACCTTGGGCCTTTGATATTCAAGAAATGGCTTATCCGGTTGCTCAGTATTGCTCTCCCAATTCCCACCTCGATCGAAGGTGGCCTATCTTCAGGATCTCTGCCTTGCATATCATGATAGTCTTTCTGATTAGTGCAAGTTCTCAAATGGATTTTCATTTCTCACCTGCAGCAAAGGACCCGATAAAGCAGCCAACCGGAGCTCCGTCGATCGATTCCAAAGAAACGCCAGCATTTTCAAGTCCTTCATAAATGACTTCAAGAAGCTGGCGCTGATTTGGATCCATAGAAACCGCTTCAGCCCTCGAGATCTCGAAGAAGGATGCATCAAAAGTTTCCAAATCCACATCTTCCAAGAACATTCCGCCAGGCGGCCTCATCGTACCTGGCTTCTTTGAGCCGTCATAGTGTCCTTTAAGATTGAAACGAGACTCGGGGACGCTGTTACTCGCAACATTCCCTCTTTCGAGGAAATTCCATAACGTTCGTGGTGATGTATTTCTCCCTGGAAGTCGGCAAGCAAGCCCAATGACAGCGACAGGCTCTTGCACGAACCCTTCCGAACCTTTGCCAGATGTCTCAGGTGGGGACGCTCTCGTTGGGCCCTTATTATCCGCATGATTGAAACCCATTTTTGCTGTGATGATGTTTGTATGCCACAACCCTTTGGAAAGGTTCAAGCATGGCCTTTTATACTACCAAGAGGCGATCACCATGCCGTCACCGTACACCCGGTCAAGCACCACAGATGGATCACACGTGCTAAACCCATTGAGATTTCTCGTGGATTCCATCATTGGCTAGAAGTGAATCGTCGTTCTTCTGGTGTCTCAGAACTCGCCAAGCTTGATGATTTGTTGATCTTCAGATATTGTGATAGATGTTACTGATGTCATGGACAACCCTGCAGGCCTTCGATGCATTTGGTGTTTCAATAAGCAAACTCAAGTTACATTGAGCATGCCCTCAACAGTTGTCAGTAACAGCCATGACAAACAGGGTCTTCAACCTCTGATGCATGTTCAGTCTGCAGGGTTCCTGGATGACAGCCGTTACAGACAGGTTTCTTAGCTCTGGTGCATGGTCAGCCTGCAGGCCCACAATTTAGCTCCATTAATTATGGCTGACGCCTTGCATATCCACGGCTCAATTCCATGGCTTACACTCTATCCATCATCACCGTTCAGCGAGGCAAAAGAGCTCAGCTATCAGAAGCGGAAGATAAGCCACGGAACCGTCACCCTATTGGGCGTCATGAATCCATTGGCTGTCAGCTAGCAGATTCGACGTGAGGAATGTTACATTTTGACATTCATAGTGCCGACAAGAACTTTGCATGCGTTATGTGGCAAGAGACGGTGTGAAACGCAGGTTATTTGCATATAACGTATCGTGTTCAAGCATACTCCTGCCTGGATCGCTGTCTTTGTTGACTCGTACTTCAAATTTCACTGATTCAGCGTTGAGACTTTTGCCTCTTGAATCGATTTGCTTCTGCTGGGCAATTGTTCGAAATCGTTCGCTTTCTTGGTGATTCACCGCTGCATTCCTATCTTCCTAAACTCGCTGGACATCTGAGCAGTGTTTTGAAGCACACCCACTGCAACACGAAAGATGCCGTCTACCCGGCAAATGAATCTCTGCGAAGAGGTTGAATTCAGAACAATCGATAAGATCACATTACGAGGTTCGCTGTATCCCGCAACGGCCAGGGGACCTGCTGTGATTATGACTCCAGGAGTAGGTGCCATTCAAACTGCTACACAGGCCAAGGGGGCTTATAAGAGATAGTTCAATTGTGTGAAGGAAATGCTACTTCCAGAGGTCGCCGAGAGCTTTCAACGTGAGGGTATTACTGCCCTTATTTACGATCCACGAAGCATTGGACTCAGTGACGGTTTTCCACGCAACGAGATAGATCCAATGAAGCAGGTTGAAGACTATTCTGATGCTTTGACGTTCCTATCAAAGCATCCGCTGGTCGACGCTTCTCGAATTGCGTTCTGGGGAATGTCCTTCTCTGGATCTGTCGCCGCGTGCGCCGCCGCTCTCGATAAGCGCGCAAAGCTCGTCATCATGGTCTGCCCGTTCGTTAAATTCTACACAGACGAGAAGAGGTCCAAAGTGCTAGCCAAGGCCATGGCAGACCGTGCTTCTCAGGCCAAGGGCAACGATCCCTTTTCTGTAGTCCCTTTCAACTCTAATGGGGACAATCCGGCCGGCATGGCTGCTGGCGGCGGACTAGAAGCTTATGAGTTCATGACGAACGTAAAGAACCGCGGAGCTCCAAATTTCGAGAATCGAACAACCATTCAAAGCTACTACAAGATCGCCATGTGGCAACCATGGGGTTTGATGCAATGCATTAATCCAACACCCGTCATGATGCTCATCCCCGAGAACGATGCTATCTCGAACCCGGACGATCAAAGGCGGGTCTTCGACAATTTCGAGGGCCCAAAGCGACTTTGCAAGGCTCCCGAGAAGGGTCATCTTGACATTCTCAGTGGAGATCGTTCCCATGAATTGATGGGGCAACAAGTAGAGTTTATGAATGATGTCTTCGGACGGTATTGAGGTTCCGGGTGGTTTGATCCACGAGAAGATAGGAACAAGGGAGCATAGCTGCCAGTGCTGTTCTCAGCAATGGACTATCTACCGGAGTGCTTCATGTCGTTCCACACGGTGTCGCCTCGCGTGTGGTTGATAGAGATGTGTTGACGAGTTTTAAGTCCGGATTCCGAAC
Source organism: Endocarpon pusillum Z07020 (assembly GCF_000464535.1). Taxonomy (NCBI): domain Eukaryota; kingdom Fungi; phylum Ascomycota; class Eurotiomycetes; order Verrucariales; family Verrucariaceae; genus Endocarpon; species Endocarpon pusillum. Next base: position 522,330 of record NW_006913582.1, read on the forward strand.
CACCAATCACGCGACAGCTGGATATATCGCTGCGGCTCCATAGATTTAGACAATAGACAATACGTATCTGTATCCCGGCCATAGTCAAGTGCAATGACGTTGAATTGGCGAAGGTAATCATTCGGTGTGTGGTAAGTTTACTTAATAGCTAGTATGAATATGTAGATGCTCACATTTGCCTCTGGTGGCACCACTGGCTTGCCGACCAGAAAGACAAGATACAACCTTCTTCCAATGCATGTTGAACGTATTACCCCTCCGCGCGGCCCTGTGGGTTCCAACCTTGCACATATGCAGTAAGCTCCCGGTCGGGGTGGCTGGGTCTCTGATTTCTCGTTGGTCAATTAGTCTCGGAACCTGAGTGACGTGTTTTTAAGGGATCTCTGAACCAATCTCCAACACTTGTGATGCAATCGCTGCACTACATTACATCACAGTGCAGTGGTTTGGCAGTATGCACTTACTGTAATCAATCTCTCGTCTCCTACGAGCAGAACGACAGTCGCTCCGGGACCTCAGCCGCACTACATTCGAGCGAGCCATAACGGGAAGGAACACCTGTGGAATATTCTAGGTGGACCCGAGACAGCAAATAAGTCCCGATACATGCTGTACTCAAAACGAAGCCGATAAGCTCTCGGGGCAATTTGGAGGATCAGCGTTGCGCTTTCGGCAACTTGTTCGTCCGGCTTCTAGCGCCTCCAGGAAGATCTTTCTGCAGCATTCTAGCTTTGTTGTAATGTGTGAGCAATACGTACTACTATTGTGGGTCGGAGTGAAGTGCATGGATGATAGCGCAACGCAAGGCCGAGAGGCCCATGCACCAAAACATTCGCCTGACACATGGACGAATTTGGTCAATACTACGTAGGCTCTCTGCATCACGATAAACATGATAACCAGATTCTTCACAGGCTGACCTTATCACCGGCATCGTCCCGCCGCTTATGGAGATAAGAGAACCATGTCCGGCACCCAAATGGCATCTGTATAATAGCGGGGTGATGACGCACATCCATCACGGATTCACCTGGCTTGTTTTGCGGGCTGTTAAAAACAGGCTGTAACTATAAGGTTTTGTAGTCTGAATGTTATTGCTTACCGTTCCCGCAGATTGCTTCCAGAAGAATGACTGGTCCGGAGCGACGGGACTTTGTGCCCGCCACCAGTGCCACCTAGTTGTGCAGACGGGCATCCATTCGACCGACTGGCATGCTCAAAGGAGGATTCGCGAGAGTGTTCGTGCGCGACTTGCAACAGATTAGGCACGACGAGTAAATTGTGGGAGTCAAATTGGTATCCTGTAAATCGATGAGCATCGGGGTATCCCGGGGCAGGCATACTCTGCGTCCCGAACCAGTCATTGGTGTTTGGGCTTAGATTGCAATGGTTTGTGCAAGTTACTTGATTGTATTGAGTGTGTTGTGGTTAAAGTTGCAAATGAGCAACAAGAGCGAATCTATCTCCTGCCAAATAGAGCCAGCGCACTTGACACGGATATTAGTATCATTCGACAAATATCTTGGCTCTCTCTGCACCAAATGACAGCCTACGGAATCATAACAGATAGATAAAGACAGCTGGTTGTTGGAGGTCATGGTCGATTGAGGCTGGACATTAAGCTGTTAAGATTCAATGACCCGATCGTTGAACGTTCCAGACATGGTTGGGAGCTATTCGGCAATCAAAAATATCCGATTGCAAATTCATGTTCTCAAGCGACGGTGCCTCCAGAGCTCGTAGGTCTGTTCTGTATGCTCTCCCATCTGGGCACCAGCGCTGCAAGCAAGGCCAAGCCGGCCAGAACAATTCCCGCCTCCCACGAAGCCTTCAAGCCAGCCATATAAGCCTGTAGGACTCCTGGTAATACGTCTGGTGCAAAAGCTTTGCGTAGTTCAGAGGCACCAACAGCAATCACGACAGCAGGATCAACTGTTGGAGCATACAGGGGAAGCTTGGAGAGCAGGGTGTTCGTGAAAAGGGTCTGCGCGAGCGAAACAGAGAGCGCTCCAGAGATAAGTTGAAAGACTGTACGCAAACATTAGCTTTGGGGAGTCAGTGCGCTCAGATATCTTACATAAGACTAGTGCTGTAGTTACGGCAATGTCCTCAGGTGCAGCAAAAGCCAGGCTTGCGATTATAGGGATTTGACTGCTGATTCCGTTGCCAGCGCCGACAAGGATTTGGTATCCGATATGCTCTCCGGTCGAAGAGCCAATATCCAGAGTGAATATCAACCCAGCGCCAACGGTCAGGAGGACGCTGCCAACCAGAAGGAGTGGATGAAAGTATCCGATCCAACTGACAAGAGCTGAGCTGGCCAGTAAGGCGATTGACATAGCAAGAATCAAAGGGAGACTTCGAACTCCGCTCGCGGAAGGCGACAGATCGTCGATCGCCTGAAAATATATGGGCAAGTAGTAAATCAAGAGGAAAGTGGTGGCGTTGAGGCTGTGGTAACGACTTAGCATTCGTCCAATCGTCATCTTCTGTAGCGAGATTCGTCTGAACAGAGAGCAGTAGGAGGGAACCAAAGGATAAAGCTTACAATAATATAAAAGCCGAGAGCCCAGCCACAGTACGGTCTTTGATGATACGGGTGACGATTTGAGCGCGATCCCCTAGTAGCCACTGATCGATCACGAAGCAGATCCCCAAGACTATCCACCCCACAAGCAGCCCTATGATAGTTGCTGAGTTCCATGGTAGCGAGATCCCGCCCCATTGCATTGCAAGCATATAGCAAACAAGCGATGCAACGATCAAGACCGTGCCTTGCAGGTCCATCTGCAAGAGTTTCTCCTTCAGCGTCGCTTCGGCTGCCTTCATTAACTTAGGCGTGCGGAAAAAGAAGAGTACGACCCCAAGAGACGCCGCTCCAACAGGCAAGTTGATCCAGAAACACCAACGCCAGGTCAATTTCTCGGTGAAGATGCCTCCGAGCAAAGGGCCGGCAACACTGGCGATGCTGAAGACCACGCCAACAAATGCGAAATACATTGCCACTTGCCGCGGCGGGACAATACATGCGATGATGGTATAGACGCCATTCGTAACACCGGCTGCGCCCACTCCCGTGATGGCTCGTCCGATAATAAGAGCTGCGCTCTTGGGTGCTGCGGCTAATGAATCAAAACATTAGTACGGATAGATGCTGTGAGTTTCCCGCCCGTATCTAATAGATTCGCCAAGAATGGATGATGTAAGCATACCACAAATGATAGACCCAATCACAAACACGACAACGGAAGCAAAGAAGGCATTCCGCATATCGAAGTACTTATAGACTTTGCCCCACGCCGACTGATAGGCAGCAAAAGTGAGAAAAAAGGCGGAGCCATACCACCCGACGTCTGCAATGGATTTGAACTCGTCAGTGATGCGTGGTATCGCCGTAGCGACAATGGTCTGCAATCAAGGGCTCCAGTCATCAAGTCATCCTGAGCGGTGAATTAGGAGACGCCGTACCAGATCAAGAGCAATCTACCATGGGCATCAGCAAGACAGCTACTGGAGTAGTTCTTTTGTAAAATTGCTACTGACCAGAAACTCTCCAAGCAGCAACGCGATCACGATGGCCCAGCGTATGAAGGGTGAAGGATAGTCCTTTGCCTCTACGGCGGCATTGAGACTGTCAGTCAATGCGGGGGGCATATCAGAAGATGAAGAGTGTTTCTCATCCTCTATCGGCCTCCTAGAGGCAGAGCTATGCGAGTTTGCTCGCGAGGCTCGGTCCGCGACCATCTTGATTATAGAACGAGAATGACCACACGAAAACGGTCTGAAACTTTGAGGCGGTTTTTGAAAACACTGGAGCTCAAGACCTCAATCCGCTCTTTATTAAATTTCTCCAACGCGATCGTCACGAGCACTCCAGTCCGACCGCGGAAACGGAAGCTCCATGCTACGTACGGTTCTGGAGAGCTAATGCAGGTGACAGCGTCATCAGCTGGTGCTCAGTGCATCGAAGGGCCCTTTAGAATGGGCTTATATCAGCGTCAGCATAGCTGGGAGCGATTGCGCTGCCCTCGCTGTCTGTCTGGCACACTTGACAGCTGACGTTTGCCTCAAGCCGCGAGCATTTGCTCAGAGCTCAGCCATCTGCCATGACGTGGATGAAGTGGTAGGACCCTATTCCAAGTGCTGAGCATAAATTTGTAAGATTAAGGGAGGCTATCTTGTACTCCAAACTGCTTGGCTCATGTACTTTTACATTTACGCCGCATGCACCGCAGTGGCAGCACCATGTGTCTCAGTCTACCACTACCTCATGTGTCATCTTTGCTATCTTTCTACTGGACTAAAATGCCTTTCTATCAGGGCTGGCGGGTTATCCGCTAAAAGCTTCTTGCTTCTTTGCCTGCCTGGTTCTGGTGACCTTCACCATCAATGGTGGCTTCTCCCAGAACGTGAAGAGCTTTTGCACAATCCATGTCTCACTCTCCGGCTGCAACCGGAAATCAAAGTCCAGTGCAAGCTTTGCTAGAACCAGCCGCATCTCTGCGTACGCCAAACTGCCATTTATTCAGCATCCCAACTTGAACAGGGTCCTGCAGGCAGCGAGGGTACATACTTTTTACCAACGCAATTTCTAGCCCCCATGCTAAAAGGCTGAGACGATTTTTTATCGTCTTTGGCAAATCGTGGATCGTCTAGCCATCTCTCGGGGGCATATTCCTCTGGAGCCGCAAAGTTCTTAGGCGAATGAGTGGCAGCCCAAGTGGTCACTCCAACGCCGGTCCCTGCTGGAATGTGCTCGCCGCAGATGACGGCGCCACCGCGCGGTACGATGCGAGTCAAGCTCAATGCGGCCGGTGGGTATATACGCAGAGATTCCTCGATGACTGCATTGAGATATGGTAGCTTTTGAATCGAGGCTATGGTTACGTCCTTAGTATCATGGAAGGCCGTTTGAACCTCTTGCCGCAGTTTCTTCATTACACGGGGATTTTGAGAGAGGTGGTAGACAGCGCCACTGAAAAGCGTGGCTAGCGTTTCACTCCCTTTAAAGGATTAGCACCGGCTTTAGTGGCCCCAGAGGCTTAATGGTTTCTCACCAGCCGTGACGAGGAGATTGATCGAACTTTCAAGCTCCGGATAAGTCATGCCTTTCTCGTCATTGGCTCTAGAGAAGCATTTAGCAGGCCTCTTGCCAATTTTCATCGCTTTCGATTTTGGACAGGCGCTTTCACTCACTTTAGGATTGGAGTGATGAAATCTCTCCTGTCTGCCTCATCTGACAAGCGGATCTTGATCTTTTCATTTGTGAACTCAGCATGCTCTCGTCGTGCGGCCAGGGATGGCATGATCATTGCCAGAACTGCCTTGAAGATGAATTCTGGCGCGTGCTTGAGTGCAAGCAAATAGGTCATGGTTCTGGCCGCGCCAGGCAACAGTGCAACCCAAGGGTGCAGCTCTCCGCTTTCTAGGCAGTCAAATGAATGCCCGAAAGTCAGGTCTCCAATAATGTCAAAGGTCATGAAATTAACCCATTGAGCCTTGGAAACATGGCGTGTTAGTTTAGCGTGGGGATGAATGGAACGTGCTGTCTCTTACCATGTCTAGCACACCATTTGCAGGCCCATCAATCTGCTGGTGTAGTTTTGAGACCAGCCGATTAACGTACGTCTGGAGAATTGGTTCTTGATCGCGCAGAGCCTTTTCTGAGAAAGCGTGGGCAAGTAAACGACGGAATCGAGCATGATCTTGTTCGTTCGCGTCAACCTGGACTGTTTCAGCGATGACTGTTCCACCAAAGAACTGAACTTCGTATGTACAATTGAAGGCGCTCCATTGAACCTTGGCAGATAGACACTTGGGTCTTTTTCGAACCAGACCTTTTTCTTCTCGGAACGATGGCCTTTGATGTTTAGTCAGTGAGCGTTATAGACGAACTGTCCCTGGTGCCCTTACCATGGATGTCGGGCCACGCTTGAGACTGGATAAACGATAGCTTGTTGGGCGCCAGGCGCACACTATCCCCATATTTCTCGTGTATCTTTCGGGCCTCACTCGTGAGCTCTCCCGTCGCTAGCCAGTATACGTACGGGAGTACGGAGGCTCGTGCATACCACGGACCCGGGTAGGAACGAAGCGGGTGTATACAGAGGTTGTAGAAGGCTTGTCCAATGCATAATGTGAAAGTCTCAGAAAATGTAAGATGATTTTCTTTTCGTAACAGCAGGGACATCTCACCAGAAGAAGCGCAACACCGCCAGCAAAGTGGGCGTACTCAAAATTGGACTCCGCCATTGTAAGTTGCGACGTACATCCTACCAAGGAGGTTGAGGTCCTCGACAAATACCCGGAGCAAAGCACCAGGGTTCGGCTTCCTGCGTGTGGAAAGCACAAGCCCCGGATACGGCTCATCGGCAGTATCCGTATTAGGAAAGCGAAAGCAGATGCAACCCACAGGCGAGATCGCCCTGCACAATGATCGACTACCCTGTCATCATGCGACTATTTGACAAGGAAGTCTCCAAGCCCAAGATTGTACTGAGATGTCACCCATCACACTTGGAGCGGAAGGGTTTAGGCTGACGGTGACGGCCGTCAACATTGACACTGCAGGGCAGCCCAGATAGGCAGGGTAGAGTTTTGGAGACAAGGGTGTAAGCAAGTCGCAGATGTCAGCATACTAGGGTAAATATTAGCGTCGTATCTCGTTCGTCACAGTATTACTCCGTACCCACTGTAAGTGGTATTTTTCTGACAATCCCTGGTTCTAGAAAGGCAAAGATGACGAGCGTGTTCGAGGCAATAGTTATCTTCAAACGGCACCATCATTACTCGTGAAATCATATCATCATGCTCGCCGTTACCGCCCAACACATCACTCTGCCTTCGGGCCGCATCCTTTGGACCGAGGTATTCGGTGCCGGCTCTTCGGCTTCTCCGGCCATACTTTTCGCTAATGGCATGGCATCAACGACTAACGCTTGGAATTCACTGATTTCTTCCCTTCCTGAGTCCTTTCTTGCTACCCACACAATCGTCCTCCATGATGCCGCAAACACTGGCAAGTCAGTCTACCAGCCCGACCTCCCAGCGCCCACGCTTGCTTCCTTTGCGACCGAGGCCCGCTCTGTCCTCGAGTACCTAGGCTTTGAGGCGGGTTACTGGGTCGGCCACAGCTTTGGCGGACAACAGGGTTTTGTGGCCGCCGCCCAAGACGCTCAATTCTGGAAAGGGCTCCTACTGCTAGCACCACAGACGGATCGCATAACACCACGGACTATAAGCTCTATGCACGCCATGATGGATGTCTTCGCCGCGGATCCGGAAACGGCGGCGTACGCCAACGAGATTCACGGCACACCGGGGCCCAGCATGGCGGCCCGGAACGGCATATATGGCGCTTTCGCGCGCGAGATGGCCCTGAGGCAGCGGAGCGAGGGGCTAGCGCTCGCCTTCCGAGCGCTGCTGGCGCCAAGGGAGGGTGATTTTGCATGGCGGCACATGAGGACAAGAATAGTTATGGTTTTCGGTGGGAAGGATGAGATTGCCCCTATCAGCGAGGGGTTGTACGCACTTGGTAGGTTAGAGGGTGTAGAAGGAGTGCAGGGGCAGTTGGTGGTTCTGGAGGAGGCGGGCCACTGGATGAATTGGGAGTACGAGGAGCATACAAAAGAGGAGGTGATGAGGTTGGTCGCAGGTACTAGTTAGTCTCATGTCACGTGCCGTATACACCTAGCTGCTAAATCGAAACTAGCCCATAAAAAACTTAGCAGTAAGTTTTCCCTACTCTGATTTAATCGCCTTCGCTTCCCGCCTGTAAAGCTTAACATGATGATGTACCCTTTATCATTAAATTCATGTCCTAGAGGGAAGCTCCCAAAGACCACATGTTTTAAGAGAAGCCCGAAAGACAGGGCTTGTGCAAAAACCAAATTTTGTGAGGATTCGTTCAGCTTGGCATTGGATTTCCTACTCAGCCGGCGGAACAAAAATACCACCTGCAACATCAATACCCGCAGAACATGTAGTTTGCAGCTCATCAATCTTTGAAACTGACATATCTTAAGCAGCTTCTCGCGACAACCGTCCCACCGACTGTTAGTGTCTGACCGTGACTTGTACGCTCTTGCTTCCTTTGGCAGGAAAAGGAACAATAAAGTCAGCATTCATGTCGACATCCCTTTCTCTTAACGTGTTATGTAGTTCTAGTGTGGGCCCCTGTTGCTTGCCCGTGCCATCATAGGCGTCATACTTTCGAAAGACGCCTGCTAGCAAAGTATAAAGCTCCTGGTAGGCGAGATTGATCCTAGGGCAAAGTCAGTCAAAAATCTCAGGCAAAAGCAGTAGCTTTGTAAAGGAACATTTACCCGAGACAGTTTCGCGTTCCTCGGGAAAATGCGATCAGGTATTTATCTAGCCGGGGGTTCTCGATCCACCTCTCAGGTCGAAACTCTCTTGGCGCCGGGAAGAAATCCGGGTGAAAGTGGATGTGAGTCGAGGTCATGGACATGGGCGTGCCAGCTGGGAACGTGTAATGCTTGCCTCCCCTATCATAAGTAACTGGTACTTCAGGAGAAACTCTTGCCATGCGTGTAATCACCCCCGGGTGACAACGAAGACATTCCTGAATAACAGCTCCTAGGTATGGCAGGTGCTCGACCTGGCTGAACGTTATGGGTGATTCTGAATCCGGAAATGTAGCAGCTAGCTCCTCTTTCAATTTCTTGAGCTTGTCAGGATTGGCAAGAAGCTCGTAAACTGCGGATGATAGAGTGGTTGCTATGTTCAAGTTTCAGCATAACATTGAGACAAATAGGCCATACTGAACTTACCGGTAGTGTCTTGGCCAGCTAATACAGTGAGCTGTGCCTCATGCCCTAGTCTCGCCGTAGCTTTCTCCTCTTCTGGAAGTTTACTTTTCAGCACCCCATCGAAGATGGTATCCTTGCCGGCATCCTTGTCCTTTGAATTCTTGATCTGGTCAATTTGTGCCATCCATCCCTATCGTCCGTCAGCATCGTCCAAGAGTTCGGAAAGCGAAAATAGCTCACTTCTCGCATCTTGTACATATCGGCCAACCCAGGCATCAACACCTTGGTCATAGACTGGGGCAGAGCCTCCATCAATGGACCCAGCCACGGAAAGTGCATCAAAGCCGGACTCAGCAGAAAAGTAACTTCTATAGCCTGAAAGAAAGGCATATTGTAATTGTCGAGATCCATGAAGTTGGTAGAATTTCCAAAGGCGTATTTTGTGATAATATCACTTGTGGCAGCTTTGAAGACATACATCATAGGCATTTTCTCGCCAGTTTTACTAGCCCTTTCCATTCTCGACAGCAATTTGCTCAAACTGTTTTGAATGATGGGCTCAACTCCACGGACACTTGCCTTGGAGAAGAAATTTGCCATAGCGCCTCGTCTTTTGCGATGAATATCGTGCGATATTGTCGCTACCATTGACTGCTTTGCTAGTTCTAGGGTCAAAAAATTTACCCAAAATGAAGAATTCGGACAACTCACTCAATGTCTTTCTGCCCGTGAACCTATACTTGTCCGTTTTGCGCGATGGGCCCGAGTAAATGTCGTCAATGAACTCTGGATCATTACAGTGTATCTCATGGGGATTGATTCTGATTACAGGGCCTTCGCCAATGGATATCAGTTTATTGGAAGATCGAACTTGACCCGGATTAACTCACCGTACTTTTTATGCAGCTCGCCTATTTTCCACACGTATTGTCCTCCCAACCAAAGGTCATAGTAAGCTTCGTACCATGTTGTCATGGCTATCGATGGTTATTATGCACAAAGAGAGTATAATCGGGAAGTAGGCAGAAATGTATCTATACCTGCTAGCTTTGGGCCCGGGACGCCGGCGAGTGGGTCAAAGTATACTGTGGTCATGGTCAATAGAGAATCTTTCGATAAGCAGCATACCGGATTCATACATCGATACACGATGCCACAGACGCAGTACGTCGCCCACAGTGTCAGAGCAACGACGAGCGACGAAGTACTGATCCATCCCTCGTGGTGCCAGGACTGTATCTTTGGTGATTCCGTGGTAGTGTGCAAGAATGACTGCAACTTGGGTGAAATACTGATAGGATCCAAAATCGAGGCCATAGTTGCGGTTCTTCGAGGAATACAGGGTTGAGAATACCCGTTTGCATCGAAGATTGTCCATATCGAACATATGTCCGATTCATATAGTCGATCCACGGCTTACTTCTCTAAGCGATATTCCAGTAACAGCAGTAATCTTCCATGGTAGCCTATTTCGGAGGGTCTCAATATTGCACCCTCAACATCTTGTGGGTAGAATGTGTACGAGGATCTAAATCGGCAATCTTTGATCTGCTTGGTCGGACATGGCCCCTTCACGGTAGCTGTTGTGCGAGATGAATGCTGTCAGACTTGCAAGGACTCAGTCTGCAGGGTCTACGCTTTATGCCAAGTTTGTAAGCAATGTAGACCAGAGCGTCGACTTACACGGTTGAGATCGGCGGGAAAGCGATACGTAGTAAAGACAACGGTGTGGGGACTTGGCGCCTGCGGAGCTATTTCATCCTTGCATTTGGAGTTCTAGTTAGTAGCATTGACCAAATAGCGCTCACGACGGCAAGAATTGCCCTCTAAACTGCGTGCTGGGGCGGCTCGGCCATTTAGGGGCGTCCTGGTTCAAAACGGGGGGATAAGCCGCAGGGATAAGTACAAGGGAATAAGCAGCAGGATAAGCACCGGGGGGAAGGACTAGTAAGTACTAGGGTGTAATGCCGCGCATTGAGCCAAGCGGTAAGCAGCAGAGCGCTACTACTAGTAGTAGCACTTAAATCGTAAGCGCAAGGCTACGTAGTACATAATCCTAAAGTTCTAGATGATATACGTAGTAAACTGCAGATGGCTAGTTTAAGGACGTGTACCAGGAGGGATAGCGTCCATCGCGTGTTAGATCATCCTTTTCTTGGTCCCTTCGAGACTTTGCTCGAAATGGCTTCCCTGTTTTTCCTTGGTTGCCAGTATTGCAAAATGATACAGTACGGCAACTTCTACAGTCGAAATTCGATCGTGCCGTGATTCCACAATGGTTATGAGGTCATTGCAGCTATCACGTATCCGTTGGCTAAGGTTTGATCTAAGCGAATGGGAAACTACCGAGAGATATCCTATGCACGGAGTAGTATAGTAGCCATCCAACATCTGGGTGACTGTGGTGGAAAGACCTTCCCGAAGCTGCCCAGTCCCAATAATACCCTGTCGAAGAATGTACGGTGGGTTCGATCTGACAGCTTGGAAGGCACATATCTTCTGAATCCAGTCTTACTACGTACCTCTGTCAATTGCTGAAGCCATGGCATTCACATGGACTGAATCCTCTGCGCGAAGGCGAACGCCACTAACGTTAGCGATAGGCCGTGAAGTTGGAGCTGAATAGCTGTAGATAAATACTTCTATTAATCGCAAGGATTTACTGTTTCACTGGAGTTGTACGAGGTCGCTTCTTAACATTTGCTTTGTGATTCCTGAGCTCGCTTATTCAGCATGAACATCTATCTTTGCTTGGCACTCGCCATCTGGGCGTCCACTTCCACTCCCTCCTCTTTCGCAAGGGACATCCCAGCAAGGAGCAACAGTAAATCATGCAGGAATCTGGCTGGGGATGAGGACTGGCCAAGTTCTGCAGAATGGGCGCAACTAAATGACACGGTCCACGGTAGACTCATCGCTACGAAACCACTCGCACAGTCATGCCATGTCCCCACACTCGATGCTACCGAATGTGCTAATGTCAAAGCGGATTGGACGTGGCCGGATCTCCAGTATGTACAGGACGATTGGCTATGGCGACTATCTTCTTTTCTAATCAAATTCAATAATAGTTTCAAGGATCCAGCGTCGATAATGAATCCCTACTGGCTGAATAACTCGTGCAGCCCTTTTACATCGGAAACTTCAGCATGCACACTTGGAAACATCGTCGACTATACGATCAACGTTACCTCTGCCAAGGATGTTGCTGCTGGAATTGACTTTGCTCAAAAGAAGAATATTCGGTTGGTCATTAAGAATACCGGTCATGAGTATGTTCATTATCCCTGCAGTCTTATGCAACCAAGAACCCATTGGCTTACGAGCGTGACAGCTTCCTGGGTCGATCTACCGGGAAAGGCGCATTGGGTCTTTGGACTCACAACCTCAAAGATATTTCCTTCTCTGACTACAACAGCAGCACCTATACCGGCCGCGCCGTCCGTATGGGCGCCGGCGTGCAGGCATTCGAAGCGTACGAGGCCGCTGACGTGGAGGGCGTGCGCATCATGGGTGGCTCTTGCCCCACTGTTGGCCTCAGTGGAGGCTACACTCAGGGTGCTGGCCACGGACCGCTCAACGGTGCATATGGACTGGCCGCTGATAATACGCTGGAGTGGGAGGTCGTTACCGCCGAAGGTGAGCACCTCGTAGCCACGCCCGAGCAACATTCGGACCTTTACTGGGCCCTCAGTGGTGGAGGAGGTGGCACTTACGCCGTTGTGCTTTCTCTGACCACTAAAGCGCATCCGGATAGTCCTGTGGCCGGTGCCACCATGCAGTTCAACTCGTCCGATATTCCACCCGACACCTATTGGGATGCGGTCCACACCTTCCACGAAGGCGTAGAATCGCTCGTCGAAAGTCCTGGCATGCATGCCGTATGGACCCTTACCAATACAAGCTTCTTCCTCAACTTTGTCACTTGGCCTGACCATACCGCCGAAGATGTTGAGGCCCTCCTAGAACCGTTCCGGAAACATCTCAAGTCTAACAACATCCCCTACCACAACGAGCATACCTACCACCCGAGTTTCTATAGCCACTACTCGCACTTCACGCCCGCATTGCCGTACGGTGCATACCAGATTTCACTACTCCTCGGCGGGCGGCTGATCCCTCTTTCCACGGTCGAGAACAACAATGCCGGGCTCACAGCCGCGCTACGCAACATCACGCAGGGTAATCGCTGGGTACTGAACGGCCTCTCTTCGAACCTCACACATGCGCGCGTGGGGAATAAACCGGAGTCCAACGCCGTGCTTCCCGCCTGGCGCGATTCGATCTTCTTTTTCAACGTTGTCCGGGAATGGGACCCTAACGCGCCCGTAGCCGAGGGCGTCGCGTCCGAGAACGAGCTGACCCGCGAGATCGTGCCGCAGCTGGAACGCATCACGCCGGGATCCGGCACTTACATCAACGAGGGGGACTTTAACCTCCCGACTTGGAAGGAGGACTACTTTGGCGCCAACTACGACAAGCTGCTGGCTGTGAAAAAGAAGTATGATCCAATGGACTTGTTCTATGCGATCGCATCCGTAGGGAGTGATGCTTGGACTGTGGCGAGCGATGGAAGACTGTGCCGCGCCAAATGAAAGGCCAAAGTGGGATTTTGGCGAAGAGAATCAAATTTGTGTACACGTGGTTGGATTAAAATATTTAGCTACATAGAGAGCAATCTGATTTAGACTATCAAACTTTGTTGCATAGGTTAAATTGCACTATGTTGATAATGCGGAACACCATTCGCAGCATTGCGCCAAACCATTGTCTTCGTTGTGATCTTGGTGAGAAGCTCATTCAATGTAGGAAGCGGTGGAGGTTTACGTTTCGCCGTTCAATCACTGAATGGGGAAAAAGTATTGTGTATTAGATAGAATCAGTTCAAGCTTCTTCGTAAGAATCAGGCGGTGGTTTAACATGTAGAATTGCTAGATGCAATGAACTACCCACCAAACCACACGGCCTACAGACTATTACAAGAGGGCTCATCTTGTTAGCTGACAGAGACCATAAGATTCCGGCCACCGTGATCGACCATCTCACAAACTGATAGACATCTCATTTTCCCAACCGCCGCTCCCGGCCTTGTGAAGGAAATCGACATCAAGTTTTTACCAAGCCTCGACGGTCCCGTTGTAGAACATGAACTTGCCCGAGGTCTTTTCCCTCGTGGCTGCAGCAATCTAAACGATTAAAGCGTCAGCGGCGATCGCAGTAAGCATGGAAGAGCTCAGCCACGACTTACCACTTTTGTCATGCCATCAATACTAACTCCCAAGGGGATCTCGGCTTTTTCAAAGCCTAGAGCTTTAGCACCGTCATTTCCCATGTCTGTTTGAACCCAGCTTCGTCCTGTTAGATTGCATCAATTGCCGGGATCGCGAATGGACAGCTTACCCAGGATCAAGCGGAAAGGCAGTCAACTTTGGGTTCTCAAAGTGGATCTTGCGGGTGATGTAGTTGAGCGCTGCTTTTGAGGTGCCATAGGGGGTGTTTGGGAAGTTCCGCTTCTCCATGTCACCCAGGCTAGCCGCCGAAGTGCTCATGGTGATAAATTTGGGAGCTTTTGCATTGTTGAGGAGCGGCAGAACGGCCTGAAACAAGTGGATGATGCCCAGCACATTGACGCTGAAATGTTCCAGGACATCAGGGATCTTGGCCTCGCTCACCGGTGGAAATACCTTGGAGATGCCGGCGGAGGCAACGACAACGTTTAGCGCTGTGATGCCGTGGGCGGACTGCAACTTCTTTATGGCGGACGCAGCATCCGTCTCGGAGGCGCTATCTATCTTCACTACTATGATGGAACTTCCGGGACCCTTAGGAAGGCCGAAGAGAGCCTTGGACGTTGCATCGTTCGGATTCCGAACGCCAGCAATAACGGTGTAGTTGGGCTTGGAGAGATAATGTTCAACGAAACCCTTGCCGATACCTACCAACCTGAGTTAGCTTTTGTCTAGAGTGGCTTGGACTAGGTGCCGATGATACCTCTATTGCCTCCAGTAACTAAAAATGTAGTCTTTGGAGATGTGGTTGAGGCGCTTGGAGGCGTGTTTGTGGCGCTTGGAGGCATGTTTGTGGTCTTTGAAGGGGTGTTTGTGGTCTTTGGAGGCGTGCTTGTGGTCTTTGGAGGCATGTTTGTAGTCACTGAAGATATGTTTTGCTTGCAACGAGTTGGATAGAGATGAAGGAGGGGTGATGAGATACAAGGGCGAAGCAAGGTTTTATATAGAGTTGCTCCTTCACCTCGACAAACCCCCTTGCCAGGTACGTGGCTGCGCCGCTGCTTACCCAAAAGGAGGCGGAGAGTAAGGGACCTTACGCACTAGTCAGGGTAAATATCCCCGTGACTTTGAATCCCACAGTGTGTCATCAATGAAACCTCTCACCAGCATGGAAGTGGAATAAGCGGTATCACACTATCGGAACGACAGTTTCGCATTGGGCTACTTACTCAACCTATCTAGGACTTTCGGTTCTCATAGGCTCCTATTCTTAATGCCCGAGCTTCCCCGGGCCGTCAGCCTCTCCTTTACTGTTGAAACCCTCCATCAGCTGTTCAGCGCCGGTCCATCCTTAACAAGTCAAGATGGCACCTCTCGAATATGCGAACAGTGTGTGGATCGACATGTTATGACGTGATCGATATGTATGGCCACATCAAGACGATTTTAAAGGAAATAGAGAACTACTGAGGTTGCTGCGGCAGAACTGGGTTGGGGTTTGTGGCATTCTTGGCACGAGTTAGATAGTACATAAAGTTTACGTTGATTGGCGATGGCGAGGGATCCATAAGTGATTATTCTTCATTATTTTGCAGAGACTGATGTGCCGTAGTTGATTGTGGGTTGTACTACATACGAGTTTCGTGCTATTTTCAGGTGTCTCATCCTAACCTTTCTAAAGTACCATCACCCATGATAATATCCCTTCACGACCATCTTTCCGAAACGCAGGCCCAAGTTACAAAGGATGACAGTCTTGTGGTTGGACTCTGTACTACGCGGTTAAAATGCGTCGCAATTGTAGGGGGGCCCGGCTGGCGGCACGATTACACCCCTGCTGCATTAGTACATTACTTATTTATGATAGGCATTACAGAGTAAGCTCCTGTATGCAACGGTTATTCTTCCTCGCCAACACCAAACTGCCGATTGCTCACTGCAGAAGGTGAGATGATCACGAAGAGCATGCTAGACATTCCCAAAGTCGCATTGACCTAGATTTTCATCGCTAGCTGATTCATATTTTGGAAATATGGGTAGCTCGAAATCAGGCGAGTTGTTAAAATAGGACCACTGTGGCCAGACCTGCTAATCGCGAATAGCAATTCACGGATTTTGCCAACAAGTGAATGATAATCATGGACTTTATCAAACAGGGATTGGCTGAAAAGCAGCTTCTTATCACTTATGTGGTGACTGCTCTACTTGTGAGCTGGGCCACCTATTTTGTGGGACTCGGGTTCTATAGGGGTGAGTCTTCTCAATCGACTAATGCTTTTTGATGGTGCAAGCTCACAGACTGCTGCAACACAGTGTTCCTGTCGCCCTTGGCTGCATTTCCGGGCCCCAAACTTGCCGCACTTACAACCTGGTACCAAGCTTATTACGATATCTGGCTTCATGGGCAGTATTTCAGGAGGCTGGATAGAATTCACGAGGAATATGGTATGCCCCCATGATGGCAAGAGAGATTTGCATTGTCCTAACAGTTGTAGGCCCTATTGTGCGCATAAATCCCCACGAGCTTCACGTAAACGACCCGTTCTTCATCGAAGAATTGTATTCGGGTAGCGCGAAGAAACGTGACAAGTACAAATGGGTAGGACGTGCGACCTTGCGTCTGTATCCCCGGCCCGCGCATTTTATCATAGCAAAGCTGATACCTACAGTTCCCGACTCACTGGTCGCCACCGTTCCGCATGATCATCATCGTAAACGACGTGCTGCAATAAACCCTTATTTCTCTAAAGCTAGCATCAGGAAGCTTGACCCTGTCATTCAAAACACTCTGGTGGCGCTTCTAAAACGAATGGATCAATCTGCTAAATCTCCAGACGTCTTCCACGCCAGTTTGGCCTACAAAGCCGTCACTTGTGATATTATAACCGAATTCTCTTTTGGAGTCTCGACAGACTATATGGCCAGGAATGACTACGAGCATTCTTTCTTCAAGGCAGTTGATGATCATCTCCACATGTCTTGGATGATGGCCTATATTGCTTGGTTAGGTCCAGCGATGAATTCGCTACCGCCATCAATTATGGGTCTCATCTACCCTGGACTCAAACACCTCTGGAACATGCATTCAGTGGGTAATACCAACACCTAGATATCTCTTATGAGCTGACCAGAATGCAGCAATGGGTCAAACAGATAGAGAAAATCCGTACTCAGGACAAACTGAACGGCAACGGGACAGTATTCCATGGCTTGCTTAACAGCGATCTTCCCCCCTCTGAGAAAACGGACCAGCGACTTCGTCAAGAAGCGCAGCTCCTGGTCCTTGCGGGACAAGACACAACAGGTGAGGTCGGCGAGAATCTCTGTTCATGATGGTTTTTAACTGGAACAGCGTATACGCTCTCCTCTCTCACCTACGAGCTGCTGGCAAATCATGAGATACTGCAGAAGCTGAAGGAAGAGCTGGAAGGAGCCCTTCCAGACCTCAATACGCCCTTCACCTCTGCCCAGCTCGAACAATTACCCTATTTGACGGGCATCATCCAGGAGGGCATCCGTCTGCATCCGGGAGCTATAATTCGCCAGACGCGAATAGCCCCGGAACAAAACATGATTTACCGAGATGCCTGCACGGAAAAGGAATGGGTCATCCCGGCTGGTGTTCCCGTGAGCATGGACGCTAGAAGCTGCAATCTGAACCCAAAGGTCTTTGTGGACCCGCACAAGTTCATTCCTGAACGATGGCTTGAAAACCCACGACTGGACAAGTATATGCTCACTTTCTCCAGAGGCACGAGAATGTGCCTGGGCATGAATCTGGCATATTCAGAGCTCTACATAATCATAGCAGAGATATTCAGGCGATACGAACTCTACGATGGTACTGACCAGCAGACTGCGCCCACGCTCGCCCTTTACGACACGATTCGCGAGCGCGATGTAGATATAATGTCGGATTGGAATATACCTTTTCCCACGAAGGGTAGCAAGGGCATTCAGGTTAAGGTACGCACAGGGGCCGGGTCTTGAACCATCAGTATCCAAATCGACCTCACTGGCCTTGAAATGGAACGCGGAATAATATTGATAAAAGTTAGGGTAGCGTTTGGTCATTCTAATATACTGCGTTTCATCCACTTTTCTTCCTCGGTTATGACGTGGCTTTTCCTCTCTGCGAGTCCACCTCAGGGTCAACTAGAACTGGAGAAGACCCTCTCAAGAGGTGTCTATGTGAATATTTTAGTGGCCATGGTCACGAGTCCTACGGGTAGTATTAATAAGAGTCCTTTTTGAGATGGAATTTCCTCATCTGCCATGTCATACTAGGATGGGCTGATAATAGGTAGGACGGAGTTGGGTTGACTAAGAGAACACATCAGGATATACTGCTTCCGAGTTCCACATCAAAGTGAATACACAGACGTAGTCCTTAAGTACGCGGATCTGGGTCAGATATGCTTACTGCTCGTATTTTATACCAGCGGGCGAGCCGAGTATTAATTACACCATTCTTCTCCGATTCTACAAAGTGAGGAGTTACAACTCACTCCCAAAAAGGTCTGAGCACTTTCTCTCTGGACCCTATTTTCAATCGGAAACTTCTGCCGGTCATGGGTCACATTGTCACACAACCCAAGTCAGCGTCGTGAAATAACGGACTGACAGGGTCAGATCACCAAGCATCTCTTCAAACAGGGATCCTCCTGATGCCAATTACCCCATCAAGCAGCACCTGCAGGACTGCTTCCAATCAAGCAACGTGAGATGGACTGCCAGATCGCAGCAAGCCGTGAGTTTTGAAGGCGGTGCGAGATTAGAAATAAAAAGGACATGCCATGACATCATGAAACGACTGGGACGTATATAAACCATGTAATAGATCGCTAAAACACTGCGATATCGAGTTGAAAAACATATGAATTCACTTAAAGGCTCATTCACTCCCTCTACCCTCTATAAGTTCCCTCCTCTCCACACCCCCACCCACCCAAATCTAAGCAGGCGGCTCGGACCGCTTCCAAGCCTCGCACTTCCTCGCCCTGAGGCTCAGATCCGCACCGTGCAACAACAGCAGTTTCAAGCCAGCCTCGAAGCCCCTCTCGACAGCGACATGCAGCGCGGACCAGCCGTTGGCGTCGCAGATATTAACGTCGGCCCCGGCATCAAGGAAGATGCGCAGCACGTTCTCGTGCTTCTGCAGCGCGGCCCAGTGTAGGGCGGTGCGACCGAGGGCGTCGCACGCGTTAATACGCGCGCCACGCCCCAGCCATGGTCGCCAGTTGCAGCGCTGTGCGTCCGGTGTTGTCGCGCTCGTCAATGTCTACGTCGCGCTCTAGCAAGAGGCGGACGATCGCGTCGTGGCCCCGGTGTGACGCGATGTGCAGGATCGGTAGCCAGTCGTTCGCCCTGCTGCTGCCGCTGCCGC
>NW_006913582.1:541761-556240 GCF_000464535.1 Endocarpon pusillum Z07020
CTGTCACCGTCACCGTCGTGCTCCATCGGGGTGGTGGATGCTGCTATGACGGCCGGGTCCAGCACTGTCGAGGATCCCTGGCGCGCGGAGGTGTACAGCCGCTTGTCCGCGGGCCGGCGGAATGCGCTCTGGGTAGGCGGGGCACGTGGGGACACTGATTCACTGTTTGTGGCGGATGTCGGCCTTGGTTCGGAGCCACGCACGACGTTCGGTGACGTGTCGCCAACGTGGTTGGTGGTGGTGGTCTCATGCGAGGGGTCCGGAGCGGAGGAAGACATCATGGTAAACGCTGCGGTGGCATTATGGGGGAGGGTGGGCGAGAAATTGGTCAGGCCGGAGAGGTAAGGCGGATCCGTGAATTCTAAATCCGAAGCGGAATAGTTGAAGTCGAAGACATTTGTTCGGTTGGACGTATTCTCGCTAGTAGCCGGTATGTTGGCGGTGTTGTATGCTGCTTGCGACGCCTGGAAGTTGCTTGAGGCCAGGGCATCTTGTGTAATAAAGCTGTGGGTTGGTGGATTGGCCCCACTCCATGAATTGTCAGACAGCCCGTTGTATGCTGCGGGGCACGACAGCAGCTGATCTGACAAAGCCTGGGTCTGTGGTTGTGCAGCTTGCTCTACTCGGTATTGGTTCCTTCTGCCTGAAAGCTGTTAGTTGGCCCCTGGAACATGAAGGTTCGGGGTGAGCTGCTGACTACGATATTTGCGCTGGGCATTTCGGTTCTGAAGTCTGCGGCGTTCCACAGCTTCGGTAGGGAAGGTCTCGTTGTCGTCCATGGCTGTTGAATGCCTTTGGTAATCACAAGTAAGATGCCTTTAGTGTGCCACAGCTATCGTCGCAGTAGTAGCTCGCACAGGATTGTATACTCACAACCTGCACAGCTAGAGCACACAAGTGGCGTACATTAAGTGTTGGGATATCTCACATTGAATGAAGGCCTAATTTGGTTGCATCATCGCGGAACGGTCCGGGCGACCCGAATTTTGCGGGCAAGTCCCGCTTTAGATATTTAGATAGGCCTTATTCTGGTAGACCCAGCCTGGTTTCGAAAACTTCTACACTTTAAGAACTACACAGCTACTGTTCATAATTGCTTTCTCTTTATTAGAACAACCTAAACATTGAACTAATTAAGATCAACTAATTTGGTAAAAACTGTAAAGTCATAACATATGAGACTAAGTTATTCATGTAAAATCGTGAGGAATGCCAAGCCCTCTCACATAGCTTTTCTCAGTACAAGGCAGGTGTAAGGTGAGCTATGGATGGGCCTAAATAACAAGACGAAGCGTGAGGAAGAGAACAGAAGTGAGAAAGGCAACGCTCTACATATGAGACCGTACCCCTATCCTGTCATGGCCAGAGGAAGTCAGCTGTGGGTACCTGTGGTCATTAAAGGCTAGGATGGCGGCGGGGAGCTAGGTCCGAGGTCGACGGCGCGGCGGCTCTGAGATGTTTCGGACGATAGTCTTGGCATGGCGGCGATAGGGTTCGTAACAGCAGGTCTGTCAAGAGCTGCAGTCTGTTAATTACGTGCGCATTACCATTTACGAAGGTTATGATGTAATGTATGCGCTCATTATGATGTCACTACTAATATATATTAGTTGAGCCTTTATCTACTATGGCTACTGGGGTAAATATTGTACCAGAAGATCCTAAGAAGGATACTAAGAAGCCTACACTAACAGCGAACGTTATAACAGGCAAAAGGAAGCGAAATGACGCCCCTTAAGGTGGACGCTCTAAGCAACAGAGAACGATGTCAAATTACTCTAAATGTAGCAAAACGCATGCTCTGAAGAAGGGCCAAGTCTGTTAGTACAAGCACCCAGAGAAGGCGCCAGAGGGATGGCAGAAGAAGCACCCTCACCTCCTTAACAAATGATAATCTACAGACAAAATAGAGAAGCTAATAGAGAACCCTTAAGCAGAGGGAGCTGACAAATCAGAAGGAGTTAACTATATAAGCTATATGGTTAACAGCTCTGAGCTCTCTTTAGCAGAAAATTAATAGATACTTAATAGTAAAGCAACGCACTATTTTACGCCTTATAAGGAGCTTCTAGCATGCTTTTCGCATGCTCTTATAATAGTATCCTCAGCAAATTCATCTAGTAAATCTATAAGTAGTAGCAAAATTAACCTATCTCTTAATAGTATAAATTTCGCGCTTAAGGATGTTATTTACGTACCCTTTATTAAGGTCAATATTCTGTCTACTAATAAACTCTTAAGAGATCATAAGGGCTCGTATATAAATGCTGCAAGGCACTACTTATATAAGTAAGGAGCTCTGCTAGCACGCGCAGATGACTCAAACAGCCTACTAATCATCTTTACAAGAGAAATGCCGCAGGTCTTTTACACAGAATCAAAATCTAAGCCTATTTCTATAGAATTAGCTCACAGACGACTTAGGCATATAAGCAAAGCCCTTATACACAAAATAATTAATTAAATAACTAGCATATCTATTAGAAAAGCCGACTATAAGGCTTGTGATAACTATAATGTAAGTCAAATAAAAGTAAGCCCTCTCCTAAAGCAGGCAACAAACAGGCGCTTAGAAACTCCGCTAGAAATAGTCTATTTAGATTTAATAGAGATGCCTATGCCCTCTCTTAATAATGAATTTCTATATCTCCTTATAATCACAGACAATTACTCTTAATATACGTGGTCCTATAGTCTCTATAAGAAGTCTATCAAAGCTATATAGCCTAAGTGGCTTGCCCTGATTAAGAAACAAATCTTAGGAGCTATACTTAAGAGGATCTGTACAGATAACAACGGAGAATTCATCAAGATGAACAATGCTTAGGAATACTACAGTATAAAGGTGTAATACTCTATAGCCTATACTTATAATTAAAACAGAGTGGCTAAACGCATAAATCAGGACATTCTAGTCTATATCTAAAGCGTTCTAGCAGAAACTAATCTGCTATATAAGTTATAGTACAAAATTACTATAGCAATAATCTATCTCTATATAATTCGGCCTTATAGACTCTTAAAAAAGACCCCTTACAAAATCCTGTATAACAGGAAGCCTTACCTCGCTTATCTGAGAGCCATTAGCTCTAGAACAATGATATTAATCCCTAAAGAGGTTAGAGAGCATAAGCTATAAAGCGTTACAATTATAAGGCAGCTTATAAGCTATAAAGAAACAAATTAATACTGAATTTGAGACCCTTAGATAGATAGAATTATCTAGGCAAGAGATATTAAAATCAATAAATCTGATACTAAATACGTTAAGGAACTGCATAAGGCATCCGAACAGCCTAAGGGAACTCCTATAGCATCTACAGATGCTCAAACAACTCCTATAGTATCTACAGAAGCCGAAATGGCTCAGGATATATATAGAAACAGAGATAATGAAACAAACACTAATAGATTAAGCTCTAAAACTACGGTTTTAAGACCTGAACCTAACAAGGATCCTTAGTATGCCTCTTATATAGATCAAAACCCTATATTTACAGATATCAACAACCTTATAGATAACTATGCTAGCGTTAAGAGCGAATCAAAGTCTTATAAAGCAAAGGATACAGAGTTTCAATCTGTAAATCTAAGGATAAATTAAGCAGGGATCTCTGAGCTGATATATCGTCTAAAAAGGCATTTAAGACCTTTACAGAAGCTCTGTAAGAATCAAATACCCCTTGACGAAATCCCCTTTATACACGTTTTATCAGCGTTGACACTGGCTCTGTCAGACACTCCTAAGTCGTATAAGGAGGCAAAACAATATACTGACCACTAAGAATAGATGGCTGCATCAGATAAGGAGCTACACGCTCTAGAAAGCAACGAAACATGGCAAGTTCTACCCAAAATTAAGGTACCTGCTAACCAGAAGATACTCTGTGGCAGATACGTCTATATATAAAAGCGTGATAAACGATATAAAGCCTGATAGGTAGTTAAAGGCTTTAAACAAGTTGAAGAAATTAACTACTAAGAGATCTTTACTACTATAGCACAAGCAGAGTCATATCAAACGCTTATAGTACTTGCTGTGCTTAAAGGCTTCGGTATAGAAAGCCTTGACATTAATATAGCATTTCTATATAGCAAAATAGACCACGAAATCTATATTGAACTGCCTCTGAATGCTACACTTCTAAGAGGGTCAAAAGAGCCCTTCTGTAGTCCCCTCAAGAAGAGCCTTTATAGCCTTAAGTAAGCTCCGCAAATTTAGGCTAGAACGCTTTATTCAACGCTTAAAGAGTTCGGATTTAAGCGAATAGTTTGTAAGCATTTTATCTTTTACAAAGATGACCTAATTATAGCTATCTATATAGATGATCTATTAATAATAGGTTGAACTTCAGAAGCTATAACTAAATTCAAGCGCAAGTTTAGAGAACGCTATAAGATCAAGGATATAGGCCCTGCAGAAGACTATCTTGGCATTCAGATTATACAGAATAGCAACTCTATTACTCTATCTTAAAAGAGCTATTTTAAGAAGGTTTTACATTGTTTTAGTATAAATAACGCAAATCTATAATCTACGCCTATACAGGATAATACTCAAATCCCTATAGATGTAAATAATAATAATCTACTGCCTTTAAGTGGCAAGCTTAAGTATTAATTAATTATTAGAAGCTTTACATACAAAATATAGGGCACTTAGCCTAATCTAGCGTATTCTATATCGCTATTAAGTCAATTTCTGGCTAGGTCAAAGGCTATCTATATAGGTATAGCCAAAAGGGTCCTTCAATATATCTGCGGAACGTTTAGCTATAGCCTTAAATTCTCCAGAATAGGGAATTTAGAGCTTATCTTTTATACGGATTCAGACTTCGCAGGCCCTACTCTACAAGATAAGATAAAATTAATCTCTGGCTATATAGGATACCTTGCTAACACGCTAATCATTTGGTCTTTAAAGTATCAAATAGCAACTACGACCTCTAGTACAGAAGCAGAGTATATTAGCTAATTTAACGCTATAAAGCATATAGTCTATATTAGTTACTTTTTAACAGAACTCTCTATCCCTTATAGCACTCTAATAATGCTATTTGCGGATAATCAGGGCGCTTAAGCAACTATATGAAATCCAGAGTATTACAGCAGGCTTAAGCATATTATTATAGCGTACTACTATCAAAGAGAATTAGTAGAAGAAGGACTTATCTAGCTAAAGCATCTTCTAACAAAGGATATAGCCGCCAACAGCCTTACAAAGCCACTTCCGAGAGTCAAATTCAATTGGTTTATAGAACTGCTGCAGCTTAACATTAAGCCAGCTATTTAGAATCCGAAAAGGGTAATCCCTAGACCTTATACGACTATAATACTTGCACAGCAAAAAGAGACGCTCTTTCCTATTTTCTCTTACAGGGTTTTTCTAGGTTTTATTAAGGCTCTTACTGACGAAACAAAGCTTACTTTCTAATACTCTATACAGAGTCTTAAATAGGTAATTCAGAATACTATAATACTCCCTAAAAGGGAGTGTTAAAATCCCTGCGTTTATGATATATATCTGTTACATACTAGCATAATAGTACAAGGTCCCCGCATGCAAAACGCACAAAACATTCTTATAACTGTTACGCCCTATTATTTATAGTAGTAAGCATTACTATACGAATTAAACGCCAAATGCTGTTTCTGAGCTATTACAGTAATGCGCTTCTATAGCTATTAGTATAAGCAAATACTCCTCTTAATAGGAGTAACTCAATCAATTTAATTAGTATCTCTGTACGCTATTTGCTACATCCTCTAACAGGTTATAAGCCCGGCCTGCCTTCTACTTTATTAAGCAAAAGCTGTAATAGAAATCGATATTCGCCAGAGCCTCACAGGCCTCATATTACCACTTTCGGCCTAGCCTCAAATTCTGCTGTACTGTATAGCCAAATTCAATCGCTATAGACTCCTCTTACGACTTCTCTTACAAAAAGGCCTGTATCTCTCTTCTCAAGAGTACTAAGGACTATTTCTTATAATTAAGAGTTATGAGAGCACGCCTGGATAGGCTTAAAGCGTGGAGTCCTATTATATCAGATCCTCCAATTAATCATGGCTGCATAAAAGCCCCTATAACTCTTGCTCAATTTCGAGAGCAATTCAATCAATTGGATCTTAACTTAGATACTAATAGATAAAATCAGCGCTAATAGGATGCTACTTATAAGGACTATAAGGAAGAGATTAGGGAATTCAATGAGTGATAAGATAAGGAGAAAATAGCCCTTTCTGAGATTATAGAACGGCTATCTCCTGCTATTCTGACTCAAATAAATAGATACTCTACTCTAAAGACCCTATAAGAAGCCCTCAAGCAGGCGTATGCAGCTCCTCTTATAACAGAGCAACTCTGAGCGCTCTAGAATCTCCTAAGCCTTCAACGCTTACAGTATCCTGATATTCGTTAGTATACTACTGCTTACAAGACTGCGTACAATTATTTGACGTACAACCTACGCTTCTCTTAGGATCTAATAACTCTCCTAACTCTTCTTCTTCTCTAGAGCGAAAATAACAACTCTAACTCCTCCTCTAATTAGTTGAAGTTCCTTAAGAAATACAAGAATAGAACACAACTTGCTAACCCTAAGGAGCTCTATACTACCCTCTACAGGCTTAGAGAAGATCCTAAAAAGGATACTAAGAAGCCTGCACTAACAGCAAACGTTATAACAAGCAAAAGGAAGCGAAATGACGCCCCTTAAAGTAGACGCTCTAAGTAACAGAGAACAACGTTAAATTGCTCTAAATACAGCAAAACGCACGCTCTAAAGGAGGGCTAAGTCTGCTGATACAAGCACCTAAAGAAGGCGCTAAAGGGATGGCAGAAGAAGCACCCTTACCTCCTTAACAAATAATAATCCACAGACAGAATAGAGAAGCTAATAGAGGACCCTTAAGCAGAGGGAGCTAACAAATCAGAGAGAGTTGACTATATAAGCTATATAGTTAATAGCTCTAAGCTCTCTTTAGCAGAAAATTAATAAATACTTAATAGTAGAGTAACGCACTATTTTACGCCTTATAAAGAGCTCTTAGTATGCTTTTCGTATGCTCCTATAATAGTATCCTTAGCAAATTTATTTAGCGAATCTACAGGCAGTAGCGAAATCAACTTATCTCTTAATAATATAAATTTTGCGCTTAAGGATATTATTTGCGTACCCTCTATCAAGATTAATATTCTGTTTACTAATAAACTCTTAAGAGATTACGATATCTCTTATACAAACGCTGCAAGGCACTACTTATATAAGCGAGGAGCTTTGCTAGCACGCACAATGACTTAAACGGCCTATTAATCATCTCTATAGGAAAAATGCCACAGGTCTTTTACGCAGAATCAAAATCCAAGCCTATTTCTATAGAATTAGCTTACAGACGACTTAGGCACATAAGCAAAGCCCTTATACACAAAATAATTAATCAAACAACTAGTATATTTATTAGAAAAGCTGACTATAAGGCTTGTAATAACTGTAATATAGGTCAAATAAAAGCAAGCCCTTTCCTAAAGCAGGCAATAAACAGGCGCTCAGAAACTTTGTTAGAAATAATCTATTTAGATCTAATAGAAATGCTTATGCCCTCTCTTAATAATAAATTTCTATATCTCCTCACAATCACAGATGATTACTCTTAATATATGTAGTCTTATAGTCTCTGTAAGAAGTCTATTGAAGCTATATAGCCTAAGTGGCTTGCCTTAATTAAGAAACAAATCTCAGGAGCTATACTTAAGAGGATCTGTATAAATAACAGCAGAGAATTTATCAAAATAAATAATGCTTAGGAATACTATAGTATAGAAGTATAATACTCTATAGCCTATGCTTATAATTAAAATAGAGTGGCTAAACGCATAAATTAGGACATTCTAGTTTATATCCAAAGCGTTTTAACAGAAACTAATCTGCTATATAAGCTATAATACGAAATTGCTATAGCAATAACTTATTTCTGTATAATTCAGCCCCATAGACTCTTAAAAAAGCTCCTTGACGAGATCCTCTACAACAGGAAGCCTTACCTCGCTTATCTAAGAGCTATTAGCTTTAGAATAACAGTATTAATCCCTAAAGAGGTTAGAGAATATAAGCTACAAAGCGTTACAATTATAAGGCGGCTTATAGGTTATAAAGGAACAAATTAATACTGAATTTAAGACCCTTAAATAGATAAAATTATTTGGGCAAGAGATGTCAAAATCAACAAATCTGATACTAGATACGTTAAGGAACTGTATAAGGCATCTAAACAGCCTAAGGGAACTCTTATAGCATCTACAGATGCTTAAACAACTCCTATAGCATCTACAGAAGCTAAAATAGCTCAAGATGTATATAGAAACAGAGACAATAAAATAAACGCTAGTGGATTAAGCTCTAAAACTATGGTTTCAAGACCTGAACCTAACAAGGATCCTCAGCGTGCCTCTTATATAGATCAAAACCCTATATCTACAGATATTAATAACCTTATAGATAACTATGCTAGTGTTAAGGGCGAATTAAGGTCTTATAAAGTAAAGAATACAGAGTTTCAACTTATAAATCTAAGGATAGATTAAGCAGGGATCTCTGAGCTGATATATTGTCTAAGAAGGCATTTAAGACCTTTATAGAAGCTCTGTAAGAATCAAATACCCCTTAACGAAATCCCCTTTACACATGTTCTATTAGTATTAATACTGGCCCTGTTAGACGCTCCTAAGTCGTATAAGGAGGCAAAACAATATGCTAATCACTAAGAATAAATGGCTACATTAAATAAGGAGCTACGCACTCTAGAAAGCAACGAAACATGGCAAGTTCTACCCAAAATTAAGGTACCTGTTAACCAAAAGATACTCTGTAGCAGATACGTCTACATACAAAAGCGCAATAGATGATACAAAGCCTGATAAGTAGTCAAAGGCTTTGAACAAGTTAAAGGAATTGACTACTAAGAGACCTTCACTGCTATAGCACAAGCAGAGTTATATCAAACACTTATAGCACTTGCTATGCTCAAGGGCTTCAGTATAGAAAGCCTTAACATTAATATAGCATTTCTATATAGCAAAATAGACCACGAAATCTACATTAAATTGCCTTTGAATACTACACTTCTAAGAGAGTCAAAAGAGCCCTTCTGCAGTCTCCTTAAGAAGAGCCTTTATAGCCTTAAGTAAGCTCTGCGAATTTAGGCCAGAACGCTTTATTTGATGCTCAAAGAGTTTAGATTCAAGCAAATAATTTATAAGCATTTTATCTTTTACAGAGATGACCTGATTATAGCTATCTATATAGACGATCTATTAATAATAAGTCGAACTTCAGAAGCTATAGCTAAATTCAAGCGCAAGTTTAGAGAACGCTATAAGATCAAGGATATAGGCCCTGCAGAAGACTATCTTAGCATTCAGATTATATAAAATAGCGACTCTATTACCCTATCTCAGAAGAGCTATTTTGAGAAGGTTCTACGCCGTTTCAGCATAAATAACGCAAATCCGTAATCTACGCCTATATAGGATAGCACTTGAATCCCTATAGATGCAAATAATGATGATCTGCTACCTCCAAGTAGCAAGCTTAAGTATTAATCAATTATTAGAAGCCTTACATACAGAATACAGGGCACTTAGCCTGATCTAGCGTATTCTGTATCACTATTAAGTCGATTTCTGGCTAGGCCAAAGGCTATCTATATAAGTATAGCCAAGGGAATCCTTTAATATATCTGCAGAACGCTCAGCTATAGCCTCAAATTCTCCAGAATAGGGAATTCAGAGCCTATCTTCTATACAGATTCAGACTTCGCAGGCCCTATTTTGCAAGATGAGATAAAATTAACCTCTAGCTATATAGGATACCTTGCTGACGCGCTAATTATTTAGTCTTTAAAGCGTCAAATAGCAACTATGACCTCTAGCATAAAAGCAGAATATATTAGCTAATTTAACACTATAAAGTATATAGTCTATATTAGTCACTTTTTAACGGAACTCTCTATCCCTTATAGCACTCTAATAACGTTATTTGTAGATAATCAGGGCGCTTAAGCAACTATACAAAATCTAAAGTACTACAGCAGGCTTAAGCACATTGCTATAGCGTACCACTATTAAAGAGAATTAGTAGAAGAAGGACTTATCTAGCTAAAGCATCTTCTGACGAAGGATATAGCCGCTAACAGCCTTACAAAGCCACTTCTGAGAGTCAAATTTAATCAGTTTATAGAACTACTGCAGCTTAATACTAAGCCAGCTATCTAGAATCCGAAAAGGGTAAAATCCCTAGACCTCGTACGACTATGGCACTTGCACAGCAAAAAGAGACGCTCTTTCCTATTTTCTCCTACAGGGTTTTTCTAGGTTTTATTAAGGCTCTTACTGACGAAACAAAGCTCACCTTCTGATACTTTATATAGAGTCCCAAACGGGTAATTCAGAATACTATAATGCTCCCTAAGAAGGAGTGTTAGAATCCCTGTGTTTATGATACGCGTATCTGTTACGTACTAGCATGATAGTACAAGGTCCCTGCATGCAAAACACACGAAACGCTCTTGTAACTGTTACGCCCTGTTATTTATAGCAGTAAGCATTGCTATACGAATTAAACGCCAAATGCTGTTTCTGAGCTGTTATAGTAATGCGCTTCTATAGCTATTAGTATAAGCAAATACTCCTCTTAATAAGAGTAACTCAATCAATTTAATTGGTATCTCTGTACGCTATTTGCTACATCCTCTAATAGTTTCGTTACTCCAAAGTATCTTTTTCTATTATTTATATATCTAATTAACATATTTAGTAACTTATTATAAATATATTTGTTAATTCTTTTCAGAAATAAGAGGTTTATAATATGTAATTTGATGTAAAAAGCCTGCTTTTTGTAAAGCATTTCAAATAATATATTATCTAATATTGATTTTTATAACAAGAGGAATTTGAATCTAAGGTGTACGTCGATTTGCGTTTAAAGCATATACTTATATAATAATTTCATTAATTTATTTATTCGTAAGAGTTAAGGGTTGACCAGGATTAGATTATAAACACTCGGTAGGACAAAGCGATTAGTAACATCTCAGACTACCTAGCAGAGAAAGAGAACGATAGCAACAGTAATGCGCAGGTGTTGCACATACTATACGAAGCGCGGGAGCTGCTAGAGGAAGGAAGGGGGCAGGACGCCAGGGGCGCCCGAGATGAAGAGGGACCAACGAGATCCACTGAGGCGATCCTCCAAAGTATAGAGGACAGGCTAACGAAGATTGAGGAACAGAAACTACCTCAGACGAACCCTTATCGAAGCGAAACATAGCTGATGACGGGACATAGTGCTCTCTGAGACCCACCGCCCCTTATCGCCTAGTACAGACAGGCAACGCCCCTAGAAAAGGGGAGAAGGAAATTATAATTAAGATATCTGATGAAATAGAGAAGCGTATAGTACGCAAGGGAGAAGCGAAGGTACTAGTAGAAAGGATTAAGAAAGCGGCCTCTAGACTTATAGGGGTAAACAGAATAGGAAATAGGGACATCAAGGTTATAGCCTCATTTAAGGAGGCAAAAGCTGCCCTCCTAAAAGATACAGAATAGATCAAGACAGTAGGGACTTCAGCAGCGCTTTAGCAGCGCACCTTCACAGTCATAGTACACAGCATCCGGGTAAATAGGGTAGACATTACCAAATAGCCAGAAGAGATCAAAAGGCTATAGGCGCTTAACAGCAGTCTATATAAAGACATCAAGATTATTAAGATAGGCTAGTCAGCTAAGGCGATTAAAGATAAGAAGACCTTTTCCTCGCTCCTAGTCAAGGTAAAAACTACTAAGATAGCAAACCGAATGCTAACTAAGGGGTTTATAGTTGATTACAAGCTTAAGTACTGCAAATGATTTGCATATAGCTGCCTAACCTAGTATTATAACTATTAAGGTTACAGACACTTAAGTAAGTAATATAGATAACTTATATATTATAGGCATTATGCAGCTTCTTATAGCACTAAGAAGTGTCCTAATAAAGAGGCTACAAATTACTATTATTATGTAGTCTGTATATAGCTAGGGCACTAAGTATAGTCGCCCTCTTATAAGGTAAGATAAGCTAAGAAACTGCGTCTGATTAAGAACAAATAACTAAGGACCTAATCTTATTAAAATGCCTTGCCCTTTGCAGAGCCTTAGAATGCTCTAATAAGGGCTATTAAGCGCATAAGTCCTGCTGGCGACTTAATAGACTTTAGCTGCAATAATAATATAGTAATATCTTTAACTCTGCTAATAAGGCGCCTAAGAAGTAATAGCCTTTAGCGCCTTATAAATGCTAAATCTAAGGATAAGGCCTTTGCTAAAGCTAAATATAGCCGCCTACCTAGAAAGCTTACTACTATAGGCCCTAATAACTCTTAAGAGAATAGCCTTAATAAAAAAGTTATAATATATTAGATATTAAAACTCTACTAATCCTATAGTATAACGTACAAAAAAAGAGAATAGGCACTATAATTTTACTCTTTAAAGACGACTATATTTTTAATTATAATATTATAGCTATTTAGGAGCTATAATATAATCTATAAATGCATATCTTGCTTAACACTTATAAAAGGGGCTTTACTCTGCTTTATAACCTGAGAGAAGACACTAGTATATACTTTTATATTAAAGATAATATAGATATTAATAGCTAAAAGATCTATTATAAATCTTCTAACATTATATCATTAGTAATTCGAACGCATTTTAGTAGTAAGCTAATAATAATATATATTTATAATATATATAGCAGGTTATCTGCCTTATACTTAGTAATAAAGGCGCTCTTTATAATATTAGCGCTTTATAACCTTCTAGTTAAGCTAAGAGAGCATGTCTTACTAAGAGATTTTAACTTATATCATCTATATTAGAGTAGAACCTTATGCAGTACTAAGTATAAAGTAGTAAAGTAATTAATTAATCTTATTATTAACGCTAAACTAGAACTAGTTCTTCCTTTAAGCACTATTACCTAAGAGGCAAAGGGCCTCTGCTTAACTATTAATCTAGTATTTATTTCTGCTCTATTAATCTTATGATTTAATTACTATTAAGTAGAACATAACTTATATTAATTAGCTAACCACCTCCCTCTCTTAACTTAGTTATATATAGAGAGCACGCCTTATATAAAGAGGCTAAGGAGGGCTTAAAAGCTTATTAATATAAGTAAGATAACGAAAATAACTATAATAGTATTACTAAAGAGGTATCTTAATACGCCCGAGATAATTAATGCTTATATAGCAGAGATTTAAGACTATTTTAACAAGATTATTAGTAAAGTAGTTCTGTAGACATAATAGAATACTTATAATAAGTCTTTCTGGACCTTAGAGTGCTTAAAAGTAATAAGGAATACTTGTTAACTTCGCTATATATAGATATTAATAAGATAAGAAGAAGACTAGGCACAATATTAATAAGTAAATAATTATAAAAAGCAAGCTATTAATAAAGCTAAGCAGATTAACTTTAGAACAAAAATTAAATATACTTATAATAATCTCAGAGATCTATAGAAACTCGTTAAATAAGCAAGAACTAATAGTTATTATCTACATAATTCCCTTAAGTTTATACTGCTAGCAACCCAGGGCGTTATAGTATACATCTTTAACAACTAGGTTAAGGTGCTTAAAGCTGCTTTCTTCCTGCCTTTACTAAAGGCACTACTTAATAATATTAAAGACACAGTGTATCTACAGGCATATTACTGCCTTACAGCCATTACTAAAGAGAAGGTATAAAACATTATTTAGCATACAGAGGCAGACAGAGCCCTAGGCCCTAATAGGATCCCTAATAGGATCCTTTAGGCCTGCGTTAACTAGCTTACACTTGTACTTACCCACTTATTCTTTACTTATACATTACTAGGATACTATCCTTATACTTTTTAAGAGGCCTATACACTAGCTTTAAGAAAACCTAATAAACTAGACTATTTATCTCTTAAGGCTTATAGACTAATAGCTTTACTTAATATAATAAGTAAAACGCTAAAGTCTATTATAGCGTAATGAATTACCTTTTTAGCTAAGTAATATAATACTTTTTTAAAGACATAAATAAGAGCAAGAAGTAACTGCTTAACTAAAGCAACACTAGAGCTTCTTATTAAACAAATATATATAGTCTAAAACTAAGAGAGAGATAAGGTGGCTTCTCTATTAAGCATAAATATAGCAGGCGCCTTTAATATAATGTTACATTAATAATTAATTTATAATTTAAGAAAGCGTAAGATCTCTCTTATAATTACTAAATAAATAATGAGCTTCCTATTAAATAAGACTTCTACACTCTTTATAAGTGATAAAACGTTTAAAAGATTTAAGATCTGTACAGAGATCCCTTAAGGCTCTCTAGTCTTGCTTATTCTGTACCTTTTCTATAATATAGATTTATTAGATATCACTAATT
>NW_006913583.1:0-2073 GCF_000464535.1 Endocarpon pusillum Z07020
AATAAGGAAAACTCTAGTCTTATTAGACTAGGTAAGCGTAGCTTTTGTAAAAGATTAGAGATTACCTTACAGGGCATCTCTGCCTTACTTGTATTTTGCCTGCAAATCTATTACTTCTTTTTATATAATTATTCTTTTAATTATACTTTAAATATCTTTAAGAATCTTAATCTTTACTACTATTATTTCTTTGCTACTTTAAAGACTCTGTATCTTCTTAACTCCTCTTCTGCTATCTCTTTTATAGTGCGAAATTGCTCTAGGATCCTTATACAGATAAACTAGTAAGCTGTATACTTTATGCTTACAGATTAAGAAAGGATTTCACTTATATACTCTATTCTGCAGGCAGCTAATATGCTTACTCTATTATATCTTAAGCAGTATAGCAGGATATAATAAACTATTTATATATATTAGCTACAGATATAGATAGAGTTAGTATTTAGTATTTAAATAGCTACTAATTATATATTTAGGCTTATAATCTTTAATTATATTAAAAATAGTATTATTAACTCTGCCTTTATTAGCCCTATATATAATATATAAGTATTTTGCTCTTAAGAAGTAGACTAGATTATTACTTATAGTTAGCCTTTCCTTCTTTATATAATAGTTACTTATCTCTTCTTTTACTTAAGATTACCTTATTTAGTAAGTAGGATTCTTTTATTAAGTAATCTCCTTAGTCTAAGTGATTAAGGATTCTGACATCTGCCCTAGGGCGTTTAGCAAGCTTATATTATGTGTGTAAATTGCTTATAGTATTATTACTTTTCTGTCTATTTACGTATTTCTTAGATTTTCTATTATGCTTTAGTAATAGTATTCTCTCTATTAGTCCTTAGTCTGTAACTTAACTATAATAAGTATATATTTTATATATAATTTTATATAGTATTTACTATTTTAGTAATCTCTTTTTTTACTTAATAATCCTTTATTTTAATTATATAATATAGCTTTATACTTATAATATAAATATTAATTAGTAAGATCTAGGTTTCTCTTTTTAGCACTATTTTAAGCGTTTATTTATATCCTCTTATAATATAATAAAGACAGCTATTCTAGACCTTCTTAAGTAATTTAATTATAGCTTTTGCTAGCGCTTTCCTTATGCCTTATATACTTAAATCTTATTTTTATATATTATATAATAGAGTAGGCCTAACTATTACAAGATATAGTAGCTGTAAGTTATATATTAATAGTCCTTAGGTAGAGGTAACTAGTCTTACTAAGGCCTTAGAGGCTATAATACCTTTACAAGTTATATATATTATATATTTGTCTTAGGTAAGCCTAAGATCTAGTTATATCTCTAGTATTCTAATTATCTTATCCTTAATTACTATTTAGTAATCACTTAATTATAACTAATAAATAGTCCTTAAAAAAGGTATAACTAATATTATAAAGAAATAATATTAATTATAATATAAAAGATTTACTTATATAAAGAAAAAAAAATAAAGGGATTTATATAAGATTATAATAATACAAAAAGTGATTTATAAGCTAAATAAGATAAACATCTATAAAGTATATAATTTGACTAAGATAAGAAATTAAACAACCTCTTCTTGACCTTATATTAATTAATATTTATAGCCCCTTTTTAATAGTATTTAATAACGCCTAATACTTTCTAAAAATTATTAATAATTATTCTAGAAAGTTATAAGTAATCTTAATTAAGAATTAATAAAGAATAAAGGATTATCTTAAGAAGTAGTATCAGAGTAAAGAACTTATTATAAGGATAAAGCTAAAGGCAATCTAAAATAATAATGCTAGAGAACTTAAATAAACCCTTAATAAATAAAGCTAATAAATAGGAATTAGTGCGTAATATATTGTCTTATACACCTTAAGTTAGATCGGAAGATAGAATAATATAGCTAAACACATAATTCAGATAACAGAAAACAACATTTAAGTAATATTAAAGGAATCTAAGTTACTACTTAAACTATAGGACAAAGCAGCAAAGACTAAGACATATATCTGTAACTAGACTATAGTTGGCTCAGAGATAGATAGACAAAGAATCACCTCTAAGGAAGC
>NW_006913584.1:0-13102 GCF_000464535.1 Endocarpon pusillum Z07020
TTATATATTTTAGACTTTACTTAAGTAAAAGTGCTTAGTGCTTTTATTTAAAATATATCTTTTTAAAGTCTTGTACAAGATTCTATATTATCTATATATAAGGTTATTTCCTTATTTAGTAGCTTCTTTATAATAATAATAAATTCCTTTCCTTTTATATTATTATATTACTTATTAATTGTCTTTATTATCTCTTTTATAAATAGCTTATTAACTCTATCTTAGCTGCTAGTAAGTTATATAATTATCTTTATAGTTTCTAAGTAAAATTAATTAGTTAATTAAGGTTTCTTAGTAAAAGGCTTTACAGGCTATTACTATATAGTATCTATATATAATTAAGGTTTTCTTATTAGTTAAAGAGCTAAGGCTAATCTTGTTAGGGCTTGCTTTATCTATTTTAATTATGCTGTTAGGTCTTAAGCTTGATCTTATTTCTTTAATAGGTTATTTGTAGCGTGTGCTTCTTGTGATTTAAGTGCATTCCCCTAAGTGGTAGGCGCGTTCTAGCTTTATTGCCTGTAAGAGTAAAGGTAAAGGATGGGATTAAGGAGTAGTTATATATCATGCTATAAGACTGTCTCTTCTAGGCCTTTATAGGTTTCTTCTTATACTTAAATAGATTTGCATATAAAGTTAATTATTTATGTATATATATCTATTATATTTGCTAAATAATAATCTAATAATATAAGAACAAGATTAATAAGAGAGAAGAGTCTTATACTAAGTATATATAGTTAGCTAATAAAATACTAATTATTAGTTATTCTAAGCTATATATAAAAGATATAAATAGTATAAAATAAACTATAACATAATTAATACCTCTGTTCACCCTTAGTAAGCTTGCACTAAGCAGCTATTTGTTATTCAGACAGCTAGGATATAGATTCTTATCTTCTTATAATATCCGGTATCAATACTTATTAGTATAGTCGCTGATAATAAGGAAGCCAAAGAGAATCCACTATGATTATGCGGGCGTAACACATGCGTTTTGTACACGTTGCGACTGTGCATCACACTGAATCAGAGGATACTGGGTTTTGAAAACTATCCGACTCTTGTTTATCTGACTTGTACTCAGACCTGAAACTGGTCCTGTAACCAGTGGATGTGATATCATTCTAAATAAGAGATAGGATACCTCTGTGCTTGCCCTCTTTTAAGTTCACGCATTATGCGCAAGTAGGCAGCGACTCGCTAACGAGGAGAGGAAATCCTTTAACACAGACGAATTACTAATATTTAGTAGAACCTTGTTAAGACTTAGAGTCTTATATATAAAGAACCTTATTAAGGTCTTAAGGCTATTAAGTAACAGATCCTTCTTAAGATATTACAAATAATCTAATATATATAAGCTCTATAAAAACATAGATAGTCTATAAATAAGAGAACATTTAGAATAAATTTAGAGCGCTTATTAAGACAAAGCTATAGACATAATTATATAGTACTTATTAAAGCATAGTTATAAGCATAGCTATATAATACTTATTAAAGCAAAGCTATAAAGGCAGTATAAAGACATTTATTAAGATATTAATAATATAAGCTTAATTAATAAGCAAGGAGATAATATATAGCTAGTATATATATACCTTATAAGTCGCTTACAAGATATAGTTAGTCTGTATAAAGGAGACTTTTATAAATAATGTGAAGAAAAGGATCTTATAAATCTAACGTAAGACGTAATATATAATAGTAGCTACTAAGGAGACTATTTATATAGCCTAAGAGGATAACAGCATATATTAATATATAAAAAGTCTAGGATAGCTATCTTACTTGTATTAGGAGCCTATAAGAAGTATGCGTTCTATATATAGATTAAAGTGATATCATTCTAGCTAATGCTAGTGCTATATACTTATAAAGTAAACTATAATTAGAGCGTGAATAAGGGTTTAGCCAGGCCTGAATCTTAAGTATATTATTAAAAGATAAGCTTAAGGGCAAGAGTCCTGAGCTTGTACAAGAAAATATAGCAGAGATCTTATAAAGGAATGTAAACTCTATATTATATTAGTAGCTAATTAGCTAGTAATATAATAAAATTATAGATATTATCTAGCTTTATCTAGGGCTCCTCTGTCTTCTTAAGGCTCTAGGTATATACGTTAGCTATTTAACCAGCATTACTTTATAGCTATAATGCCTAATACGCCTTAGAGGGTATAATAAAGCATAGAAAGGGCATTAAAAATAAATTATAAGTCATCTAAAAACACTGTCTTTAGGCTATTACAGGAGCCTATAAAGCTACTACTATATAAGCGCTTAAGGTTAAAATATTTACTCTCCTAATACACCTTTATATAGAGATGTTTATAGCTAACTTAACTTATTATATACTAGTAACAGATTTTTATAACGTGATTAAAATCTTAGTAAGCTATATCTATTAACAAGGTTAAGGCAGCAAAGGCAGGCAGGCTAAGCCCCTTATTACCCCTTTTTACTTACTAAAAAAATAGATAGAAAGCTATATAAGTAGTCTATCCTATCTTAAGGTAAGGAATCCGGACACTAACTTTTTATAACGTGTTTCTCTTAACATCAAAATCGCCTTCTTAAAAGAGACAGCAACTCAACTATATATATATAACTTATATATGCTATTTATATATATATATTATAATAATAGTAATCAGAATAATAGAATCTTAGCTATAGTTATAAATATAACTATAAATATAATTATATATCTTTCTTATACTCTAAGCACTATTAGTAACACGCAAGTATTCTATAAAAACTTATTAGTATTCTTCTTATGCTTAAACTCCTCTTAATCTGCTTTAATTCTCTT
Source organism: Endocarpon pusillum Z07020 (assembly GCF_000464535.1). Classification (NCBI taxonomy): domain Eukaryota; kingdom Fungi; phylum Ascomycota; class Eurotiomycetes; order Verrucariales; family Verrucariaceae; genus Endocarpon; species Endocarpon pusillum. The sequence goes on from NW_006913584.1 coordinate 2,822, forward strand.
TTATCTAATTATATAGCTATTATTTACTCTAATAGTTAGATAACTCTACAGTTTCTCCTAAAGAATAACACCTAACTTACTCTTAATTATTCTTTAAAGATATTAATTTAGCTATTAAAGAGCTTAGGCAGAAGAAAATCTTAATTAAACTATAATAGTTACCTAGATATAAAGGGATTAAGGGCAACAAAATAATAAACAATTATACTAATAAAGTAGCAAAGACTATAAGCCCTCTCTAAGAGCTTATAACTTGCTTCCTCTTTATAATTAAAAGGATTATAAAAAGAAGAGTCCAGAAGCACTAGGACTAGTCTTAAAAAAACAGAGTACAAATCTATAGAATTATTAAGTTCTCTTTCTACATTTCTCCTACGAATCGCAGGCTTTATATTGGCCGACCAAAAGTATATAGTGCCTTGCTAACCTAGCTTAAGACTAGAGTAATCAGATTTAATGCCTTCCTCTTTAAACACTAAGTACTCTCTGTACCTAGCCCTTGCTGTAGATGCAGGTTAGGGACTATAATAGTGCAGCACGTCCTCCTCTCCTGCCTTATATAGTCTTAGCTCTGAAGACGCGTCTTAAGTAATCACCTGTTCTCTGATATACAGAAGCTCTTTAATAGCTATAAAGAAGCGACCTAGACTATTTGCTTCATCCTTCAGACTAACCTGCTAGCCTAATTCTTCCTAATCATATACAACCAGGGTTTTATATTAGCTTTAAGCAGCTTTTATTATCTTTATAAAGTATTATTATTACTTACTTTACTCTAAATTTATTTAAGAGGTATCAAATCTATATAGCTTGTCTTATAGCTACTCTTATAGCTAATTACTTAGCCTTTGTATTAGATATTAATGTTATTCTTTGTCTTTTAGACGTCTAAGAGATAGCTATATTATCTAGTAGAAATAGATAACCTATTATCAACCTTCTATTATTTAAATCTCTTATAAAGCTAAAATCTGCATATCTATATAACTGTAGCTCCTCTTAAAAAGTACTTTATATTATATAGTTAACTCTAAACTTAAGGCCTATCTCTACTATTCTTTTAAGATATTATAAGACTTTTCTTATAGCCTTAAGGTGCCTTATATATAGATTTATGTATTATTAGCTTAAATAGCTAATATAGAAACTAATATTTAGCCTTATACTATATACTAGATATAGTAACTTTCTAATTAGTATCTAATATACCTGAATATTAGTCTCTTTTATATCTTCTTTTTTGTCTAAGGCTATAAATATACCAGGCTTTATTAATATAATTACAGCATTATAATTTATTATGCTCTTTATAGCAAGAATCTCTCTTAGATAGATAGTCTAATTAATTTATAGCTATTAGCAAACTCTATCTTTTCTAATCCTTATCTCTATAATTATTCTTACTTCTCCTAAATTCTTTATATTAAAGTTCTGCTAAAGAAGGGCTTTAATTTAGCAGATAGCTTTTAGAGATCCTCTGCTATTAGTAATAGGTTATCTACATATATACTAATAATCGTTCTTCTATTATTAGATATTAATATACTTAGATCTCTATTTAGTATATTATATCTATTAGTTCTTAAGACGCTTATAAGCTTTTCTCTCTACTTCTTTACAGATTACTTAAGTCTGTACAGGCTCTTAATAATTCTGTATACTTATTAGTCTTTATTTAGCCCTTCCTTAAGTAGTACTTCTTTAGGGATCTGTATAAATATCTGTTTGTCTTCTTCTCCTAACTTGCTAGCTAGATAAATAATAATTATATTTATCTAATATAATTTTATATCTTTTACTATAATAATAATAAGAAACATCTTAAGGAACTCTCTTTTAATAGTAAAAGTAAATATCTCCTTATAATTAATTTTATAAATCTGTAAGAAGCCCTATATTATAAGCTGTGCCTTATATCTTACTAGCTAGCTATTCTTATCTCTCTTAATCTTAAATACCTATTTATACCCTACTAACTTCCGGCCTTTTAGAAGCCTCTTAATTCTTTAGGCTTAGTAAGTGCTTAGGTTTTACCGTTCTTTATTAATCACATCTCTTTATTGCCTATTATATATAGGGTCTATTATTACTTATATATAAGTTCTTAGCTTATCTAGTCTTAAATAGCCCTTATTTCTATATACTAATAATAAACTCTCTCTTATACTAAGATACTTACTAATGTCTATTATATTAATAGTCTTTCTAGCTGCTCTATCTAAGTCTTTAAAGTAACTAGGCTACTCTGCCTTTATAGCCTTTATAAGTATACTAGGATGCTTACCTAATTATACTACTTTATTATAGCCTAGCTATACTCTTTCTCTACTTATAAGTATATTAGGACTTCTTTTATCTGAACGTACTTCTTTTAATATTAAGGTGACTCTTATAATACTAGTAATCTTAGCGTTCTAGGCGCTATAAGTGCCTCTTATTATGTCTATTATAAAGGCGAACCATCTTAATATAACAGGATTTTTTGTAACCTTTATAAGGGTCTTCTGACTTATAACAGGATCTTTTATAATCTTTATACCTAACTTATTTACCTGGCTAGAAAGCTATTATAGCTATTACTTACTCATCTTATGCCACTTTATAATAGACGGTTCTCTTACTAGCTATATACTTAACTTACTTAGTCTAATTCTCTTAAATATATCTTAGTTTTATTTAATTAATATTTTTTTTAAAGAAGATATAAAATTAAGTAAATCTATAATATTATTAACTTACTTTTAAAGCTTACCTCTCTTTTTAAGAGCATTTAGTTATGCCCTCTCTATATATGTTTTCTGTAAAGTATTTATAAAGGGAGGTAGAGGATACTATATTAGGAGGTCGGCTCTCTTATAGCTTTTGTTAATAGAGTATGCTAAGATGGCATAAGCGTTTTGTTATATAAAACTTTATATATAAATTTGCTTTATAGTTAGTATATATCTTATTAAAATACTAGTCTAAGTCCTTTTAATATTAGACTTTTGTTACTTCTTTTTAAGGATATAAATATAAATAGTATTACTAAATATTTATAAATAACTAAGATAAAGTATCTAGTTAGTCTAAGCCTACTTAAAAGTTATTTTAATTCCTTTTGCTAGTAATTAATTTTAAATATAATAGCAGTATTTATAACCTTAGCTTAGAAGTAGTTTAACAGATTACTATTAATTAATATTAAGTCCTTTATTATAACTTAGGGATATAGAGTGTAAAAGAACTAATAAATATGCCCTTTATTTTATAGTAGTCTTTAAAGGTAATACTTATAAATTCTTTTTCTTTATTAACTTAGAGCATTATTAAAGGATACTCTAATTTAGCTACTACTCTAGCGTGCTAGTTCTTAAAGTATTTATATATATCTGACTTCTATATTAAGAAGCCTGTCTAACTCTTCTTTATAAAGTCGTCCTTTAATACTATAGCATAGTGCTTACTGCAAAAGGAGGCAGGATAATAAGGTCTTTATAAGTCAAAGTATACTAACTTAAGTTTCTTTATAGTCTTTTGTCCTCTTTTATAATAAATTATTTATGTCTGCTTACTCTTAATACAGGGCTTATAGATTTAATTATCCTCTTGCTATTTAATTAGTTTTATTCTAGAAATAGCTAGATCTAGCTCAAAGATAGCCTAATCTGTATCTAAAGTAACTAGATCTATATTAGTAGATATTCTGCTAGCTTAAGCAACTCAAATATGACTTATATAGCTGAGTTAATAATGCTATAATTACTATTATAAATTCTTAACTATTTGAATATTAGTCTGCCTTATATAGCTATTAATATAGTAGCGTAAGTGTTATTAAGTACGAAAAAGTTATCTTTAAGAATTATATAAGTAATAATTTCTTTATTAATAATAAGTATTATATAGTTATTTATACTTATATATTTTATTCTATTTAATTTTAACTAACTAAGAGATAAGAGATTACTTATACAAGCTAGCATATATATTACGTTATTAATATTTATATAGTTGTCTTTTATCTTAATTCTAATAGTACTAACTTATTTAGTTATAATAGTGCTAACGTTAGCAATAGTAAATTATTTATTTATAGCTATTAGTACTTAGAACTAACTATTCTAGCTAGTAATATATTTGCTAATACAGAAATTAATATATTAATTATATTCTTTACTAAGCTTAGTTAACTTTATTATATAAATAATATTATAAGGGAATTCTTATTATTTAGAGTTACTATTTATATTATTTTTGGCTTTTACCTAATTAATATAGCGTTTAAAGGCTAGCTGCTTTAACTTAGTAATATTTCTTCTTTTATTAGTGCTTCAATTAGTCTGTTTAGCTAGTTTATAGTCCTTTGTAAAGTAGCTAAGTTTATTATAATTATAACATTAAATCTTAGCTAGGTTTTTGTATTATCTACTCTTAAATCTTATACTTATAGCTATTTAAATAGCAGGCTTATCTTAAGGTTTACATTAATTTATACTTCTTTTGAAGCGAGTATCTATTAAATATTAGCTAGCTTTATATCCTTTTCTAATTAAGGATATGCTTCTTCTTATTATCAAATTAGGTAAAAAGGCCTTTAAGGAGTTAAATAATCTGAATATTCTTCTAAATATCCCTTATAGAGTTAATAACTATACAAATCTGTTTAATAATAGCTAATAGCTTACTAACGCAAGTATTAATAGACTTCTTAAGGCTAAAGGGTTTATAATTAGCTAGATAAGAGAAGAGCTCTTATAAGGATGTATAAATAATGCCCTGTCCAACTTATAAGTATATAGATTTAAGATGATTCTAGATAAGTTATAAGTCATTAATAGTCTTAATGCCCTGAAATAGCTCATCGCTTACGTTCCTCTTTAGAATATAGACTGCTCTTGTAACTCTATAATTATCTAGGTTATTCAGTAGACCAAGGGCGATATATTTCTATAGCTCTTTCTTTATTAGACATAAATAAGCCAAATTGGACTAACAAGACTAGTTTTTGAAGCCCTTAAGCTTCTCTTACTTCTTATAATTATTATTATTAATAGAGCTTATCTTGTAGAGACTATAAAAGACTTCAGAGAGCTTTAAGGCTATAAAGAAGTCTAATTAACTTAAGGTTCTAAAACTACTAGACAGATTTAGGACCTTTTAGAATAAGAGATTATAAGATGCTACTAATTAGAATCTTCTTTAATTACTTAATACTTTATTTATCTATTAGTGTTTAAAGGGTGCTCTCTAGGCTTATAACCTATTAAAAGTAACGCTAAAACTACTTCTGCTATCTATAAATGTTTATACTTAATTAATTAATTAATTTAGTAACTTATGCAAAAGTTATATCTAACTCTTATTTGAAGTTTAAGTATAATCTTACTCTAGTAACTAATAATATTATGCCTATTCTAATATAGCCTTAGGTTATATAACAATTATTAGACTAGTAGCTTAGCAGCAATTTAATAATTATTATAATAAATAGAGTATCTCCTCTGCTATAGCGTAGAAAATATACAGGACTAGCCACGCACTTAAATAACAGTACTTAGATGGCAGCGCTAATAGCGTATCTATAACAATATACAGAACTCTTGCTATCAAGCTACTATGCCGCTAATAAAGGCATCTATATAGCACGTAGCTCCCTGTATAAGTACTATAGAACAAGAGATTAATATAACCCCTCTTTAGCAAAGTATAATCTCTTTTAAAAGAAAGCTACTGCTTCTAGCCTTATAGATACTTTATTAGATCTTTTATACAGATTAACTAGTAGTACCTCTTATGTTTAATAAAGAATTATATAGAGTAAAGCGCTAACTATATTATAAATAGACTCCTTAGCTTATGTTTTAGTAATTTATAGACTATTAACTTATTCTAGTTTTAAGCTATTTGTTACAGCGCCTTCTAATAGGGAAAGATTGCCCAAGCCACACAGCCTAGAGCTAGGCACTAGGCTTACACACTAGGACAAGACTACCTAGATAGACCGCTTCTGGCCCTGCAGATACTCTATCAGATCCTCTACGCAGGTTAACTAGTAGCATCCCTTATGTTTGATAGAGGAGTATATAAAGTAGAGCGCTGGCCACACTATAAATAGACTCCTCAGCTTACGTTTTAGTAATCTATAAACTATTGACTTATTCTAGTTTTAAGCTATTATAGTAAACATAAGCTTAATACTTACTTGTTATCCTAAGAGATAATATAAAACTCTCTTATCTATAGCATAACTATTAAAGAACCCATCTAGGATTATTTAACTATATAAGAAAGTCGTTATTCTAGGAGTAATATAAGGTCTGTTTAATATAAATACCCTGTATTATATAAAGGTTTAAGAACTATTAAGTTAAGATAATTTATGATTAAATAGAAAGAAAAGAGAGTAGCAAAGTTTACTATTTTTTCTTCAGTAACTAGAAGCAGAGCTTAAACAAAGCCTTTCTTATAGATTAAGACATCTTGTATATATTAATTAAGCATGTAGAAAGAGTAACAGATAATCTATTAGCTCTTCTAGCCTTTATAGCACTAGCTAATAAGAATCAGATATATATAGCAATATTTGTACTAATATTAGTAGCTACTTATAAAGAAGAAAAAGCTCTTTATCTAAAGAAAGAGACTAAGCATTAAGAAGTCCTTTAAGAGAAGAAAACTTAAAAAGAAAGATACTAAGATCTTAACAAAGGCACTAGTATTAAGATTAAGGCTCTAAAGAATTAACTCTATAATAAAGAGAAGATTATTTAGAACCTCTATAATAAGGTTATAATAATACTAAAGCCACAAGTTTAAGTAAAATCTTTATTAGGGACTCTAATAAAATAAGAGTCGCTACTTTAAAGGCAGGCCTTGTTAGAAATGACTCTGAACCTCTTAATAATACTTAATATAAAGATAAAAAAGCTATTTTATCTAGAGGTCTTTAAAGATAAATTTCCTTAAAAGTTTTGCTCTTAATTATTAGTTATAAAGATAAAGTTTATAATTAATATAACGCTCTTTGTAATAGAATTATCTAAGGTTATCTATATATAATTATATATAAGTAGTAATGCTTAAAAATTACTTAAGTTATATTTTAAGGACTTTAAAAGGGCCTAGATTTTAGATATATTTATAAATCTTTTAACTTAATTTAATTCTTTATTTTAATAAGAGACTACTTATAAGAAATATTACTACTTATAATAAAAATAGCAAGACCTTATTATATTCTTAAAGAATTTCTAATAGCTTTCTTATAAAACAAAGGTCTAAAAAGAAAATTAGATTATAGACTTTTAAGACAAGGTTTAAGATAATTTAAAACAAGTAATTATTCTCTATAAATATATGTTAATTTAAGAGATAATTATAGACTTAATATACACTAATATAAATAATTAATATATTGCCTTAAATAAATTAGTAGCTAGTACTAATATATTAGCAAAGCCTTTAGTTCCTAATACTTAATAATCTACTAGCAAACTAATAATAAAGGAGAAGAAGCTAGTGCTTAAGCTATAACTTTTGTAAAATATATCTATAATAAGGTATTATTATTACAAGAAAATAAGACACTATATAAAGAATTACTCTTAAATATAAGAGTAATTAAGAAAAGAGCTGCCTGTTACTAAGACATTATAAGCAGGCCTAGTAACATAACTAAAAGAGAAGCTATAAGGATCCTTATTATAGTAGCAAAGGGTGATTTTAAGGCTCTATTTCTAATTAATATTAGTGTTAGAAAAGAAAAAGAAAGATTAATAATATTAGTATTATTAGATATAAGATATTAGTTAAGCATAGTTATAAACTATTAATTAGCAGAACAACTTTATAAAAGATTACAAATTAATATAATAGACCTAGCCAAACCTATTCTTATTTCTGATTTTGCTAATAAGATTTATTAATTTATCTCTTAGGCCTTTTATTTACTTATATATATTAATAAATACTAGTAAGGATTACAGATCTTCTATATAATAAAGGCTACATACCTTATAATTTTAGGGAAGAAGTAAATAAGACTGTATAGCTATATTTTAAATCCTAGGGATTTATTAATAAAGTTTATAAGGGATTACGATTATAAAGAGCAACTTATATTTTAGCAGAACTGTAAGAGTCAAAGTACAGCCACGTGCAAAAGTATCCGGACAAAACGCGTCATTTTTGAACACACGTTTTTTACACCCTTTTTCAAACAACTACCATGGCTCAACGCATGTCAACTCCGTGACACTACCCCGCACCCTAAGGACTTACGTCCTCGTAAGGCCAAAGCCCCCGGCTCCCCTTACGATTTCGCATGGTCAACTTGCCCTCAACCCACTATAAAGGACCTTCCCACAATAGATATACTAAACTCTCCCGCCATTACGCGCCCTTGACAGAAAAAGTAATCAGAGGCCGTACGGGGACTCGAACCCGCGTACGCACATGAAGACTAACCCGATCAAGGTCAACTTTGGTTAAGTGAGATAGTGATCCAACTTCACAAAAGAGTTACGCCTAAGTAACTAAAGTTACTTGAATGCAGTTGAAATAGTATATTAATCCTTATCCAGATGCCTTAGAGAGAGTCGGACCACGACTCCATCTAGGCTCTAGGAGGCCTCCATGTCAACTCCGTAACATTATTAATCATCTCTAGTACAGAAATATTCGCTATTATAATAAAAGACATAAATAAATATATTAAAAAACAGATCTAGCTAAAACTAGATTTAAAAGAGATTCTTTTAATGAAATTTTAAGAATTTATAAATGTCTTCTCAAAGGAGGCTTCTAATACTCTTCTAGAATATAAGAAGGAATATAACCACAAAATTAAATTAAAAGTAAATGCTGAATTACCCTAAATATAACTCTTGTATAAAATAAGCCTAAATAAGCTTAAGATAATTAAGAAATATATTAAAAAACATCTTAAGAAGAGATTTATTAAACTAAGCACCACCTTATTTATATTACTAATTCTTCTAGTACAAAAACCCTAAGAGAGACTTTATTTCTGTATTAATTTTAGAGATCTAAATATTATTATAAAGAAGAATACCTATACTATCTCTTAGTATAAAAGAGATAATAGAAACAATTAATAAATAATATAATAATATAAAAGGAAAGGAATTTATTATTATTATAAAAAAGCTACTAAATAAGGAAATAGCCTTATATATAGATAGTATAGAATCCTATATAAGACTTTAGAAAGATATATTCTAAACAAAAGTACTAAGTCCTCTTACTTAAGTAAAGTCTAAAACAAATAAAGTCTTAATTAAATCTATATAGATAAAAATAAACTAAAATAAATAAGAAATAGCTGAAGAATTAGAGCAAAAAAACACTAGACTTTTCCTAACATTAAAAATTATATGCCTAAGATGACTAAAAAGAGTATACTAATAAAGGGCAAGTTTAATTATATAATTCTAGAGCTAATATATCTAAAGATGACTAATAAGATTATTTAAAAAAGACTAATTTATAATATAGAGTTTAAATCAGTTATATAATATAATAAATCCTTATAAATTTAATAATGCTATAAATGTTAAGGCTTTAAATACATATTTACTTAGTATTAAAAAGATTAGACTTACGACTATTATATAAGAAACTACAGAATAAGAGCATATACTAAAAAGACTAACTAAAAAGCTATATAATATAGCCTTTGCTTAAGAGGCTATAAGGCATAATTATTAATATATCTGATCTAGAAAAACAAATAATTAAAGATATAATATAATCACAAGAATAAGGCCTAAGGATTTATATATATAATTATAAATAAAAAGCCCTCTCCTTCCTCTTCCCTTCAGATTCTTATCCCCTCTTCTTAAACCCTTACCCCCTCTTCTTCTCTCTTACTCTCCCTTACTCTGTTTCTCTTTTCCTCTTCTCTTTTCCTGAATACTAACTAATAATAGGCCCTTATATAATAGAAAGAGACATTAGAACTAGATAAAGAATAGACTTAGATTAAAGAGACATATAAGAGAAAGCTAGCATAAGGCTAACTAGCAGACTTAAGAAACAAGCTAAAAGAAAACCTTGTACAAAGCTATAATATTTAATTCCTCTTTAAAGGAAGCTAAACTACCCTAGAAATAAAAGTATAATAAAACACATAATATAAACTCAAAACCTTAAGATCTTATACTTCTATAAAACCCTAAAATAACTTTATACAACATTATAACAATTTAAGAACTATAGAGAAACCTATCTAATGCTATACTATATAATTCTAGATAGAGCTTATTTTATATAAGC
>NW_006913585.1:0-34828 GCF_000464535.1 Endocarpon pusillum Z07020
TTAATAATATAGCAAATACTATTCTTCTTTAAGATTATATTACTATTGCTTCTGCGCCCTCTATAGGCTTATATTAGGTTTAACACTTTTTAAACTAATATCCTAAGCTTTATAAGTGTTACAGCATGTGAACACACTAGGCACTAACAGGCCTTGGAGGCTGTACGGACCCTGTGTGAGGAGACCCTGGAACTAACCAAGCCTAAGGGGCTTGGCGAAAGGACACGCTCATGCGGAGACAACCTTGAGCAAGGTATTCGTGAGGAGGGACTAATAAGCAACGCTCACAAGCGCTCATAAGTGAGTAGCCATAAGCACGAATCTCTTAGCCTATATAAGCACGCTCATTTCCCAGATAGTTTTATAGTCTTTGTAGTCAACTCATGTTATTAGCTTATACCTAAGTTAAAGACATTCTAGTATTGTTTACTGCACTTCCTGTTCTACCTAACTAACCCTTTAGACCTAGCTTCTAGTTGAGACTTGTCTTAACTAGTTAAGCCCTAACACTTTGACTATTACTCTTAAGAATACTGAGTACAGTTGAACAGATACTATATACGTTACCTAAGGCATACACTATGTCAGTAGCCTTAGGACCTACTGCTACTATTAAGGGCTAAGGAAGGAACGTATAGTTCAAAGTTATATTATCAGACCTATTTTATAAAGACAGAAAGAGACTTTAAGAATTCTTAAACTAATTAAGAATTAACTTCTTGTTTTATATATAAGTAGTAGATACAAATAAAAAGAAAGTGTTATATATAGCTACCTTTTTTTGAGGAGCTATATATAACTAGTTTAAACCTTATCTTAAGGACAAGCTTAAGGAAGCATTAGAGGATTAAGAACTAGATATGTAATAAATCTTTTACAGTTTTGCTAATTTTATAGTTAAGATTAAACAAATATATAAGGATGAGTATAGTTAAAGAGAAGCCGAACAAGATCTACTACGTATAAGGCAGAAGGGATCTGCTGTAGACTACGCTTCTAAGTTTCACCAGATCGCCTTACGAGTCGACTAGAAGAATGCTGCATTAGCAGCCATCTTTTACAAAGGACTAAAGGATTTAGTAAAAGATAATCTATCTAAGATTGATTGACTGAGCGAATTGTCACCTTTGATTAAAATAGTAATTAAAATAGATAACCGGAATTATAAAAGATAATTCGAAAAAGGCTAGAAGAAAAACTATATTATATTTCTAGTATAATACTAAGCTAACACATAACGTCTAAAACATAAAATCCTAGGGCATTACTTTGCAGGACAAAGTATACTAATAAACTTGGATACAACTAAGAAAGGGAAAAGACTAGGATTATCTAAGAAACGTTAGAATAAAAAGAGTAAGAAAGGGAAAAGACTAGGACCACCTAAGAAACGTTAGGATAGAAAGAGCAAGTAGAGAGTTTCTAGAGAACAATAAATAGAGTAATACAAAAAAGGATTATGCCTAATATACAGAAAGCCTAGCTACTACGCTAAAGAGTGTAAAAAGAATCAAGAATTAGACACTACAAAAGGAATTCCAGAAGAAGAAAGTTATAAGCCCTAAAGAAAGAACTAGGCAGACAAGAAATCTATAAGCAAGAAAAGCGACCTTAAGGAAACATTATAAAGACAGCTAAAAAGAAGCATGCCTGAAACACTATATAACCTGTTATCTTAGACTACTTATTATAATAATAATTGCATTATATATTTAAGCAATAAGAATAGTACAGAGTAGTACTTACAGAAACTAAGGTTATATTAGTTACTTAATGCTCTTTTTATATATAATAATAATAAACTAGAATATAAAGCAAATAATAATAATAAAAAACTAAGACCTAAAGCTATAAAGAACTATATAAAAGTCTTAGAAATTAAGAAACTAGATTATATTTAATTATTAATAAATTTGTAAACAAGAGTCAAATGCTTTAATTAAGACTATAGACTAGTAGCAAAACATAAACATATTGCATATAATTCGGACGTAATACCTAAGGAATAAGGGAAAGCATTCATAATCGAGTTTTGTAAGAAGAAGGAATGCCTGGACTATAACAAAAGTGAATTTCACGTATATCAAGGGTCAGACAGGCGAGACCTTCAAGATAGCATTACGCTAAACGAACTCGAACACAAGTAGGAGACTATCACCTAGAGCCTAACACAAGAAGAAATCGAAAATGACGAGGACGTCAAGGGATTCGATTTAAGGAGGGCAGAACCTGCTAAAGTTAAGAAACCTTTTGCTACGGTTTTAAATTACTGTACTTAGTAAGAACCTTATAAATACTTTTTATGCTTAGATAAGTTATGCCTCTACTATAAAGAGTACAAGGGACATACATATTTCAAGAATTATACTAAAGAAGAAAGAGAAAGTTCGAATATTTACTTAATAATAAACATTAAAGAGGTGCGAACTCTTTGTTACAAGATATTTGGATACCAGATTATAGAAATGTATACTTATAAGGCACCAAAAGAGTTAAAAAATTAGGAAGTCCTTTAAAAAGACGACTTAAAGAACATAAAAAAAGGTTATAAATAATTATAATACTAGACGCATATTACTTGTAATACATAATATTATATATACTTCTGAATAACAAGAAGACAAAGATTATAGTAGATTCAAGAGCTATAAAGAACTATATTTTATAAGAGTATATACTTCGGAATCAAACTCTTATTAGAGACAAAGAGAACCCTTACTAGCTAAGGCTAGCTAATAGATTACCTGTCAAAGAAGAACAAAATCAGATCACTATAGAAACGTAACTATTAAGATTGCAGATTAAGGATTATTACAAAGAAATAGTGATGAATATCACTCAGATTAAATACAACGTTATACTAGGGAAACTCTAGTTAATATATTATAACCTAGTAATCAATTAGAAGTCATATATAATAACGTTTTATAATTGTAAGTATAGGATATCTAATACACAGGCACACTTTACTAAGGCTATATAGATACAACCTATAACCTCGGAAGCTTTAGACAGTCTTAATAACTGCCTACCAAAATATAAGGAATTCAAGGAGTTATTTAAAGAAGATAAGGAAAGTATAGCCTTGCCTAAATATTAACCTTAAGACTATAAGATACCTTTAGAACCTAGAACTAAACTAGTGTTCAAACTAATATACTGACTTTTAGAAAGAGAATTAAAGGAAATCAGAGAATACCTAGATAAAAACCTCAAAAAAGGATTTATTAGACCTTCAACATCTCTAGCTAGTTACCTAATACTGTTTGTACTAAAACCTAACAAAAAGTTGAGGTTATATATAGACTATAGATAGCTAAACATAATTATAATTAAGAATTAATATGTGTTACTACTTATTTTAGAACTTTATAACAGGATTTGCAGAGTAAAATAATTTATAACGCTCGACCTATAAAGAGTATATAATCTAGTCAGAATAAAGAAAAGAGAAGAATAGAAGACTACGTTTTATATATAATATAGCCACTACAAATATCTTGTTATGCTATTCAGGTTAACAAATATACCTGTAATATTTTAAGTCTTAATTAATAATGTCCTAAGAGAATTCTTAGACATCTTTGCTATAACATACCTTAATGATATCCTTATCTACTCAAAAACAGAAGAGGAACACAGGAGCCATATAAAGCAGGTGCTTTGTGCTCTAAAGAAGGCATATCTCTTAGTCAAACTAGAGAAGTATAAATTTCACAAAAAGAAAGTGAAGTTCCTAGGTTATATCTTAATCACGAGTAGAATCTAGATAGACGAATCCAAAGTTAAGGCAGTACAAGACTAGCCTTAACTAAAGAATGTTAAGGAAATATAATCTTTCCTCAGATTCGCGAACTTCTACAGGAGGTTCATTAAAGAGTACTCGAAGATTACAGCGCTACTGACTTTGATGACTAAAAAAGATCAACTCTTCTATTAAGGAATAGAAGCAGAGTCTTTATTTCAGGAGTTAAAGAGACAATTCACGTTCGCTCTTATACTTGTGACATTTGACCTAGAGAGGCAAATAGTCCTAGAAATAGATATATTAGACTATATTATAGGAATATATATAAGTTAATCAGACAACGAAGAATAACTAAGGCTAGTTGCCTTTTACTTAAGAAAAATAATTCTAACGGAACTTAATTACAAGATTTATAATAAGGAACTCTTAGCCATTATAATAGTATTCAATAAATAGCATATATATTTAGAAGGATCCAAGTACTTAATAAAGGTATATATAAATTATAAGAATTTACTCTACTTTATTATAACTAAGGAACTTAATAAGAGACAGATTAGATAATTAGAAATATTATTAAGATATAACTTTAAGATCTCTTATAAAAAAGAGAATAATAATACAAAAGCAGACGCGCTTAGCAGACGTATAAACTATTCTAAGAATACTAAAGTACTACCTAGATTAATATTATAATTAAACCTAGACAGATTAATAAGATATAATAATTTAGTGCTTATAACTACTTTTATAATCTTTAATTAAGATTAAGAGAGACAGCTTATTAGAGCATACTAAAAGGACAGATTAGTAAAAGAAATCAAAAAGAAACCTGAAAACTACTTAGTATTTAAAATATAAAATAATAGGCTAATCTTGTATAAAGGACTAGTATATGTAGCTAACTCTGCAAAAGATATAATACTTTATTAATATTACGAAGAAATACTAGCTAAACATTAAGGGATTAATAAGATACTTAAACAGATTTCAAGATTATACTACTTTTTACAGATAAATAAATTCGTCCAAGAATAGATAAATAAATATAATATATATTGAAAAACAAAGCACTTAAGACACAAACTATATAGTGAAATGTAGTCACTAAAGGCACTAAAGGGAGCCTAGGAAGCAATAATAATAGACTTTATTACGAAGCTACTACTATTACAGGACTAAATAACAAAGGTAAAGTATAACAGCATTCTAATTATTACTAATAGACTTACAAAATATGCTTACTTTATATTATACCTTAAATCTTTAATAGCTAAAGATATAGCTTATATATTTTTGCAATACATTTATATAAATTATAAGATGCTATTTAAGATAATCTCTAATAGAGATAAACTATTTATATTAAAATTTTAAAAATTACTAATAGATCAAATTAGAATAAAACATAAACTATTAATAGCATATTATTTATAAACTAATAGTTAGATATTAATTATAAATAAAATAATTAGGTTATATTGTTACTACTAACTTAATTTACTTATAATAATAGTATAATAGGATTCACTTTGCACTTGCTTAAGCCCCTAAAAAAAAAAAAAATTTATAAAATAATATAAAAAACATTTATAATAATAGAAATAATAAAAGAATTATATTAAGAATTATTAAAAGATATTAAATTTATTATAATATATTCTGTAATATATTATAACTCTAAAAGGATTAGAGGATTAACCTTTAAAAAGAGGGACGTAATCTACTTTTTAAGAAAAAACATTAAGATTAAATAACTAAGTTTAAAATTAGATTATATAAAGTTAAGACTATATCTAATTAAGAAAGTCTTAGGAAAGATAACGTATAAATTCTAGTATTCTACATCTTATTATTAGAACTAGTACTAAAGAACGCAAGACTTACAGAAATTTAATTAGATAATAAAACTCAGAACTAAGAGTATAAGGTAAAAAAAGTCTTAGACAAATAGAATATTAATAGTAAACCTTATTATCTAATTAAATAGTCAAGATATACAGACTCAGAAAGTATATAGGAACTAGAAACAAACCTTAGCCCTGAGACACTTGCGAATTACTACTACTAGAACCCGGATCAGGCAAAAAAGATATCAGAGCAGCCAACTCCTGCTTATTAAAGGTGTTGACCCTGACAACATTAGATTGCGACTCTTGAGCGAGCTCTTCCTGTTCTAAGAAATGAGCCTCCTAAGCGATCATCGCACCTTGAGCCTTCTTAAGCGCTTCTATATAACGATCAAGACTCTTAGCCTCTTAAGCGTCCTAGCGTTAACACGCGTAAAGAGCCTGAAGAGCCTGTTGCAGCTTTTGCTTCTCAGACTTAAGCTTCTGGAACGCATCTTCTGAATAGTTTCCGTCATAAGGAATACCCTTCGCTGTACAGTACAAACACTTCGAGGAATGTGACGAAAAGAAACATGGCTTCTTGTCACGATCGCATACCGAACACGGCATATCAACACGACAACCCTAAAGGGCTATCTTCTTAGACAAAGCCTGACACTGAACACGAGACTTCGATTTGCTGATGCGAGATTCAGATAAAGGCATTACGGAAGGAGAAATTAGAAAATCCTAAGAAGTTACAACACACTCTTTTAGCTTGTGGGACCAAGCTAAGGAGAGGAGGGGATAGTGTTACAGCACGTGAATACACTAGGTACCGACAGGCCTTGGAGGCTGCACGGACCCTGTGTGAGGAGACCCTGGAACTAACCAAGCCCAAGGGGCTTGGCGAAAGGACACGCTCATGCGGAGACAACCTTGAGCAAGGTGTTCGTGAGGAGGGACTGATGAGCAACGCTCACAAGCGCTCATGAGTGAGCAGCCATGAGCACGAATCTCTTAGCCTATATAAGCACGCTCATTTCCCAGATAGTTTCATAGTCTTCGTAGTTAACTCATGTTATCAGCTTATACCTAAGTTGAAGACATTCTAGTATTGTTTACTGCACTTCCTGTTCTACCTAACCAACCCTTTGGACCCAGCTTCTAGTTGAGACTTGTCTTAACCAGTTGAGCCCTAACAATAAGGCTAAAAACAAAAGCCCTTAGAACTTAAATAAAAGCTAACTTATAATTCTAATATTATTTTGAACTAGTTTAAGCGTTTTTAAGCGCTCTAAAAGAGATATTTGATATAGAATATAGATATCTAGAATTTTAACGAAACAGGCTTTTAAATAAGTATTAAAAAGAGTTAACTCATACCACCGTAACGCTCATACCACCGTAACGCTCATACCACCGTAACGCTCATACCACCGTAACGCTCATACCACCGTAACGCTCATACCACCGTAACGCTCATACCACCGTAACGCTCATACCACCGTAACGCTCATACCACCGTAACGCTCATACCACCGTAACGCTCATACCACCGTAACGCTCATACCACCGTAACGCTCATACCACCGTAACGCTCATACCACCGTAACGCTCATACCACCGTAACGCTCATACCACCGTAACGCTCATACCACCGTAACGCTCATACCACCGTAACGCTCATACCACCGTAACGCTCATACCACCGTAACGCTCATACCACCGTAACGCTCATACCACCGTAACGCTCATACCACCGTAACGCTCATACCACCGTAACGCTCATACCACCGTAACGCTCATACCACCGTAACGCTCATACCACCGTAACGCTCATACCACCGTAACGCTCATACCACCGTAACGCTCATACCACCGTAACGCTCATACCACCGTAACGCTCATACCACCGTAACGCTCATACCACCGTAACGCTCATACCACCGTAACGCTCATACCACCGTAACGCTCATACCACCGTAACGCTCATACCACCGTAACGCTCATACCACCGTAACGCTCATACCACCGTAACGCTCATACCACCGTAACGCTCATACCACCGTAACGCTCATACCACCGTAACGCTCATACCACCGTAACGCTCATACCACCGTAACGCTCATACCACCGTAACGCTCATACCACCGTAACGCTCATACCACCGTAACGCTCATACCACCGTAACGCTCATACCACCGTAACGCTCATACCACCGTAACGCTCATACCACCGTAACGCTCATACCACCGTAACGCTCATACCACCGTAACGCTCATACCACCGTAACGCTCATACCACCGTAACGCTCATACCACCGTAACGCTCATACCACCGTAACGCTCATACCACCGTAACGCTCATACCACCGTAACGCTCATACCACCGTAACGCTCATACCACCGTAACGCTCATACCACCGTAACGCTCATACCACCGTAACGCTCATACCACCGTAACGCTCATACCACCGTAACGCTCATACCACCGTAACGCTCATACCACCGTAACGCTCATACCACCGTAACGCTCATCTTGATGCGCACAGTTGACTTTGAATGAGTATAGACAACGTAGAATTCGCTTAATTAGGAAACTATTACTCCTCAACGGGTGGGAAGCCATTTTCGACGCTCCACTGCAAATTTGAGAGCTTGCGGCGCTCATCTTCTAACTCTTTTCGTAAGTCCTCTTCTCGCCATAGGGCCCTCTGGAGCTGTGTACCACCCTCTTCTACGCGCTGTTTGACCATATTTCGAGCCTGCGCAGCCAATAAAACTCCTCCTTTTTGTAGCTGACGTTGCGCTTGAGATCTTTGTTCTTTTCGCTCTCTTTCAGCTGTAGTAGAAGCCTCTAAATCCTTCTGAAGTTGTACAGCAGTCTTGGCCTGGATTAGAGCGCCCTTAATGAATTTCTGCTGTATCAACTTCTGTCGACTCGGAGTTGCGTTTTCTAGCTGAATAGCTTGCTTTTCGAGTGCTCAAGCTGTTAAAGGCGTCTCAGGAGTTTGAATTTCGTTTTCAGGAGGTGTAGAAGGTCACAGAGGAGGAGGAAGTAGATATTTCTTGACTTTTTCAAGCGCAATCTATAGATTATATAGAATAAGTCCGCATTCGCAAAATAAAGAGCGAATAACGTCCTTTTTGAACGTTGATTAACGAATTCTATAAATAGTTATAAGAAATTCGAGTTTATCAAATTTATTATATCTTGTACAAGTCGCTTAATTAATAGCTTAAGTGTGCTAGTATTTATATAACTGAAATAGCATAACATTAAGTGGCTAAAGAAAGTATGTAACATATAAAGAAAATAGAAAGATATAAATATTTTAGAGTTTGTAAAATTTGAGGATCTCTTATATTAAATAGCTCTTATAACTATTATATAAAAGAATTTAATATGCGCTAATACTTATATATTAACTTTAATGTTCAAAATATTAGATATACGCTTAAGCAAGCTTATTATTTGAGTATCTAGTCTCTGATAAGCTTATAAGAATCTTATCCTTAAGATCTTAATAAAAACGCTTTAAATAGACCTTGCCCTGTAAGATAAGCATTAGTTTAATAATAACTCTTGTTATACTAACTGCCTTAATAGTTGTTACGTATTTATGATTGTTATTCAAAATCAAGTAAAGCCGCTTTATACATAAAGAGGTCACTATCTACTACAACTTCCTTACTCCTATTTAAAAGCCTATTTCGTTAAAATTCCAGATATCTTCATCAAAAACGTTATACTCTTCTCGAAGTGCTTGAAAATGCTCAAACCAGTTTTGAATCATATCAGGATTATAAGCAAGCTTTCTCTCAAGCTCTAAGGGCTTTTGCTTTGCTTTATGAAGCTCAGGATGTCGATTTACGAAGCGTTAAACCTAGTGCTAACCTACAGCTGGCGCAGAATTGTTGTCCGCCCTGAGCATGTTGTTTGCAACCTCGTTAATCTGATTATAGTGTATCGAATGCCCTATTTCGTCCAAAGATAGGATATATCGCAAAAGCGCTTGCTCCTGGACCTCTGATAATCGATTATTCTTCGGTTTTTTGCTTGTACGTGGTCCTATCCCTCTACGTGAGATGCAGGAATCTGCTCACATCATACTCTTGCGCCTTTTCTGCGATAGTAAGATGCTCTCCTCCTCACGCGCAGTCAGAATATCTTGTACGGCCAATTCTACGCGTGCCGCACTGTCTATACTCATTCAAATTCAATCAGTGGAATCGAGATGCGCGTTACGCTGATTTGCGCGTTACGGTGAGAGCCACGCGCTGCGCGCGGGCTTGTAGGGGGGTACCCCCCTGCAAGTGGGGCCCCCAGGGGCTCCACCCATTGGGCCACGGCTAGTATTTCTAAAGTTCGGGTAGCGTCTCGGAAAGGCATTGGCTTCGGGCACGATCTCGGGCCGCGGACGAGCTACGCCTGTCAAGAGTTAGCACGATTATTTTGGTGCTAGCGCGAAATGGTCTCAACTAGCCAGTCAGTAATAAGTCAGTAATACTGCTTGCTTCTTAGGAACGAGACAACTGTTTACTTTGCAGGTTCAAAGAAAAATGACCAATTACCCAGATCGAGCACAATGAATCCGAACACGCGAATGGTCAGGTGTCCGACTCACCTATCAAGAAAAGGGTGCTTCGATATTATAATGAAGTGAGAATACATTGTTGAAGATGAGGAGGCTCGTTCGCGTTTCGATCGATCGATGAGGTGATATGTGCGCCGCACCAGCATGGATCCAAATTTAACCGCGAGGGATTTATTTCTCAAATTCTGGGGCACAGCAGCGTAGTTGGTCCGTCTTTACCACCCTGAGCGATAGATACCCCGCCTCTTTACAACTGCAAGAGAGTCTAGAAGGAGGGGTTTGTGCGACAAGCCAGGGCCATGCACCAGCTATGAATCGACAACACCCCCCCTTCTCTCTGCCGCAATCGAGAACTCTCTCTCACCTGCCACACATCCAGCGCAGTGAAGACCATCTCCTCGCCTCTCTTGGGATTGGCATTGTTCAGCATGGCTTTACCAATATCTCTTTTTGCGTGGACTTTAGTTCTTACCTGGCTTGGGCTGAAGCTCTATACACTCATTTTCAACATCTACTTCCACCCGCTACGGAAGTATCCTGGTCCCTTGCGCGCCGCGGCAACAACGTGGTGGAGAACATACATCGAGGCATTCAAGAAGGAGAATTGGACTGATGTGCTGATAAGATTGCATGAGGAATATGGTATGTACCCACCTTAACCATACCCATTCAGAAAACTCAAATCGGTCGAAGGAGATGTGGTTCGCGTTGAGCCCAACGAGGTTGTACCACCATTATAAGGAAGCCGCAAATTTGCTGGCTGAATGTTGGTAGCTTCATTTCTCAAAACCATCCGCATACCATGACATATACAATTCAACGGCGCGTTGGAATAAAGACAGTTTCCTGTATGAATGCTTCGGAGTTGAGAAGTCGTCTTTTGGGTTCCTCACGTACAATGAAGCCAAGCTGCGGCGAGATGTGCTTCAACCGTTGTTCTCTCGCCGTGCGATTCTTGGCATGCAGAGCCTTGTTAGACAAAATGTACGCTGCTGGATGAGAATATCAGGCCAGATGACTAATGGGAATAGATTGACCACCTTGCCGGAGCGCTTGCAAAGAACAATGAAGACGGCGTGCCCTCGGATCTTTTCAGCGCCTTTCACGCTTTCACTCTTGATACAATCACCACTTTTTGCTTCGCACGCTCAACCAACGCCATGGACGCCCCTGGCTTCATGGCTTCAATCATAGAGTCAGTGCAAGCCGCAACTTCGTCAAACATGCTCTTCAAGCATTTCCCACTTCTTCGAAAGACCATTTTCTCTCTCCCGCCATGGCTGGCATGCAGAGTATCGCCTGCAACAGCAGGGGTGCCGAAGTTCCGACTTGCACTCGAAAGACAGATTAAGCAGTTTATGGCGAATCCAGAAAGCCTGAAGAACCAACCACATCCCATCATCTACCACCGCCTGCTCGATCCTGAAGCACAGAAGGATCATCCAGTACTCGGTCCGATAGATTTGCTGCATGAGGCACATACCTTGTTGGGCGCGGGCTCAGATACCGTCGGTAATACGCTCATGACTGGCTTCTTCCATATCTTGAGCCAGCCATCACTCTATGCGCGGCTGCAGGAGGAGGTTCTCACAGTTTGGCCGCATCTCCACGATCCGCCGAAACTCGAGACGCTCGAGGCTCTACCACTCTTGACAGCAGCTACCAAGGAGGCTCTCCGAATGACTCCGGCCGTACCCTCGCCATGTACACGTGTAGTACCAGCCACTGGCGCAACGATATCTGGTATGGAGATCCCCCCCGGGACGGTCGTTGGCATGTCGAGCATATTGGTACACAATTCCAGCGAGATATTCAAGAGTCCGGAAGTCTATGATCCTGATAGATGGCTAGCTGGTGACTCCCATATGTTAGATCAGGGGTTTGTGCCATTCAGCAAAGGACCGAGAAGCTGCCTCGGTATCAATCTAGCCTGGTGCGAGTTGTACATCGCGTTCGCGACCATGTTGCGACGGTTCGAGATGCGAATCGACGGCACTGTCGTAGAGGACCTAGTCTGGAGAGATTGTTTCGTACCACATTACTACGGCAAGCATCTGCAAGCTTGGTGCCAACCGGTCACAACTTGAGGGGAGGTTATCATCACCTGGTATAAAAGTAACATCGAAGTTCTTCCGCTTAAAGCAACTAGTATTCATAACGAAATTGCAATGTCAATTCCTTGACGTGGATGCCGAGCGCTGCAGACATCCCCCAGGAACTGCTATTCCGCCAAAAAGGATTGACAGGGTCTGAGAAGGATGCATCAAATCAATTTGGTCGGCGCGGCCACCACATGATATACGTGGTATGTGCTGCGGCACATCTGCCGTGCCTACAACCTATAACCTGCCTGCCACGTGCTGGCATTGTCACTGGATGTCCAATGCATACCCCGGCATCCATCTAGCTTGTATGTGGCTGCGCAAAGCACAGTCAAATAAGGTTAGCGTAAGAAGATATCCCCTGTCCCTTGGACTGGACACATTGTTATCGTGCGACAGAATCCAATCTCAAGTTAGCGTCAGCCGAGTGCATTCGCTAATTGGCAGAATCGAAAATTGGTAGGCTTCAAGGAGGAATTAAATAGCATAAATTGTGATTAGAAGTCCGTAATTAGCAGGGCAGATGCTCGTTTCCAAAGTATTCATTCTGACAGATTGGAAAGGGTGAAAGGCTGTGATGCGTTAACTGCTTGTTGTTGCTCGTCGTCCTGACACGGTAAGAGCTGAGTTCGAGAGAGCTCAAATTTGCTCAACTTGGTACTCCCTCGTAATCCCAACCACCTTCCCCTCTAACCCTTTTCCGACTGTTCCGACGATTCTTGTTGCACTTCACGAATAGGGTCAGTGCTGTAAGCAGAAGTACGACCAGCGCAGCTATTACTGGCACAAGTACTGTCCTTTGCCGCAAGGCTTCCTCGTCAAAGTATGGACATGACCCATTCTGTCGGTTTGCGATCCAGCATGCTTCGGTATCAAGGCTGTCGAAGTTGAGCCACACTCCAGATCCGTCGCCAGATAGGTTAGACTGTGCCGCCTCCGAGATAGAAAGGATGTGATGATAGAGATACGTATTCTCCAATGCAGTGCGAGGCACAGAAAAAGAGGAATTGGGTTTGCAACTGACTTCAGCTTCGGAAAAGGGAACACTTTCATCGGATAACTGCCATAAATATGGCTGGTTCGCTGTGCGGCAGGCTACACGATGGTGCATGCTGCAATACTCGACTCGCCAGCGACCGGAAGTGCTAGCTGTAGAGGTATCCATCAGAGCGCATCGAAACTGGCCTTGTGTACTTTCGTTGTCTCGGCCATTCGCATCCGAAGTGGAGAAGTTGCGTGGCTCGTCTTGTGCCCAATTCCAGATCGTCGATTGCACAAATTGCACATACTGAGAAGAGTTCTGATCGGCAGTCTGGTTATTCAGGGTCACATTTAGTATGGGGGCAATCCCACAGGATGTCAGATTGTTTGCCAGCGATTGAAGCTTGTCCAAAGAGCCTCCGCTTGCAGAATTCTCGTTCAGGAATGACACTGCCCATGAGGAATTGTGCCTGCCTACGCTTTCTTGTTCAACATTGAAGAAACAGGCCGGAGCTGGCTGTTCAGTTGAGTTTGGGCGGACATCGGTGGACGACAAGAGGTAGTCTTGAGGAAAAACCACGTCACTGTCACCGGTGAAATCATAGTCCTCCATACGCCGGTGAACAATGCCCCAGCCAAGGAGGACACGTTTGAGGCGTTGGAGCTCTACAAAACGTTCGCTAGGCCAGCCATCTGGTGTGCTTTGACCGCCAGGAAAAGTCTCTGTAGTGAAATATTCAGAAACAGGCTGCTCCGAAGCACCAGTAGCGTACCAGGAATCATTCAGATTCACTCGATGATTTAGGAGTTCTGAAGGCTGATAAGAGAATGACGAGGCGACAGCATCAAGAACATTTCCTACAAGTTCCGTAGGCGAAGGTAAATCAGGTCCTGATACCGCCACCGCTGGATTGGTCGAAGCGTCTTCAGAATCTGCCGCATGCACATTGAATTGCAAGAACAATAAGTTAGCATTCAAGCTTGTGGGTGTGTTGTTGATATAGTCCATGATCAAGGAAGCAAAGAATGACAGGTTTAGAGTTGGGCTGCATTGAGCCGGGCCAATGTCATCCATTGTCGTGCCAGAAGGATCGGTCGAAGTAGCGACTGGCACTGCTGCAGTGGTTGAGGACTCCGAAGTGCGAGCAGTATCATCCAATGCGTTCTCTACAATGGAAGACGTCGCTTGACGAACATTATATCGGAGTCCACCCCTTCGGGCGAAGTTCCATCTCGGTCTTAGTGTTTCGAAAGCTAGTGTGGTGCCTTCAGCTCGCTTGCTTAGCGAGAGATTGGGAACTCTCCGAGACCTTGCCGTATTAGGTAGGAGAGGGAGGGAGCCCGAATGCAGGCTTCGAGATACTGAATTGATGGAAACAGGACAAAACATGAACTGGCGAGAGCTCGGATCCCAGTAAAGGTCCACAATAAACCGCCGGAATTGAGCTGCCAGCAGATTCGAAATGCATTTTTCAGCCCGCGAGTCCTCAAAAATGCCATGAGCAAAGCAAGCAGAGGTTAATGAGACACCGGCATGGGTGACAAAATTGATAGGCACAAGGCTCGAAAGATCACGGTTTGTCTGAAAACGTCTGTAAGAATATGCAGGGGTCAACAGCAATAGACTGACCAGATGAATTGTTCTCCATAGCTGGCCTGGCAATGCACTCTCATCAGGACGATATCGTCCAGACATGAACTGTTCTAGTCTGTGCTCAAAGAGCCAGCTTGATATGTTCTGACATGATGTAGAAGTCTCGTCCACACATCTCCTTCAGATATGTAGGTTGTTGTCCTTGCGACAACCAATAAAGAGCACGTTGAACGAGGTCTTGTGCATAATAAGGTAATCGTTTGAAGTATCTTGGGGACCCAATTGTTCAGACTCTACGGAGTACTCCGTAGTTAGTCTCTAGGCGCAAATGTGGGGAAGCACCTCCAATTTATTTCTCGGGGACACTTGTTCTTTCTTGCTTTTTCGACTCGATGCTCCATATTGGCAGATTCCAAAAAATTGATGACAGTTTGACAGCTCGGGTGAATCTGATTCTCAGTGTCTAGCATCGATTTTGAAGCCAGTCAATTGAATCGTGCAGTTCGCTTTGCAGTCGCTTCCCCCACTAGCATGGCGCAACCCACCGGCCCTTCGCCAGAGCAGATGCGCCAAATGCAACAACGGTTTTTTGCTGAAGCTGCGAAGCAGGGCATGACACCCGAACAATTTCAAGAGCATCAACGACAACAGCTAGCAGCAGACGCCGCGAAACAAGGCCTGACAGTTGAGCAATATGTCAACCAGCTGAAAGAAAGAGCTATCCAAGAGCACCAGATGAGACAGCAACAAGCACAACAACAGCCACAGCAAGGCCAAGGGCAGGGTCAAGCACCACATCATCAGCATTCCCAGACCCAGAAGATACCGGTCAACCCTGGCGCACCCCCAAAACCTGAGGCCTTAGCTGTGGCGAAGTTTCTGAGATCGCAGGATCTGAAGACCAGAACGTGCATTCTAGATGGGCAGAGAAAGGAGATGTTTAAAGGTACTGTCAGCTAGTTCATGATGGAACTTTTGCTGATATCGCGTTGCCTAGTCAAGCGAGCGTTCAGAGCATTGCAATCACCAGCCTACGAAAAAGCGCAGCGCAAAAACAAGCTTCTACCTGAGGTCAAAGATGAAGCGGCGGCGAGAAATGCTGTTCAATTACTTCCACTTTCGATGCTTGCTTTGAGAGTTACGAAGACCGATCCGCACGAGGGCCACAATCATGCAAAGCCTCCCAAGGATTCAAAACGAATAAAAGGGTTATGGACGGTCAAGGTAGAAAGAGATCAAGAATTTGAACCCATGATGCACTATGTCTGGCTCTATGAAGGTCCGCAATGGAAACAAAAGGCATTGGCAGCTGGGGTTTTGGTCCTGATCATGGCTGTCGTCATGTTTCCCTTGTGGCCGATTATGCTACGCCAGGGTGTGTGGTATCTGAGTGTAGGAATGATGGGATTGATTGGGTTGTTCTTCCTCATGGCTATATTTCGACTCATACTGTTCTGCGTTACCGTTTTTGTGGTACCACCGGGCTTGTGGCTGTACCCCAATCTCTTCGAAGATGTGGGCTTTTTTGACAGCTTCAGACCATTGTGGGCATGGCAAGAGGTAACGTCTTGACATAATGTCTGAGTGAAGCCGTACCATCATTACTGACTTCCACTACTTTTGTATAGACCAAGAAAACCAAGAAAACCAAGAAGACTGGAAAGGGCTCGAAGACAACGAAGAACGAGACTGTTTCAGGCACAGGAACTGAAGTTGATGCAACGGCCACTGCAAAAAGAACTGCTGTTACCAAGCGCCATCAAGCACCACAAGTTGAAGAAGCTGATGACGAATAACGAATGAAGTGGTTGGGTTGACGGCATACATCGCAACTTTGATGACTACTAGAGCACTTTAGTTATGGCATTGAGAAAATTCACCTACCCTGCAGCCGCAACCACTCCTGCATGTGCGTTGCAGCAGATTGATATGGACGAGTCAGCATCTGAGACACCGAAACTGAGTGATTTGGCCATAGACCGCATTTTCTGTGCATTGTTTGTGCAGGAGCTGGCCATGTTGAAGTGGGACATGACTGTTGACCAGCAACCAATCGGCACTCCCATTCTAATGGGCTTTGTTCTCATTTTGTTGGCTCTACATGTTGGATGGCCCCTGAACTTAATGCTGTCCTTGCTGTTCGCATCTGCTCATAAACAGGGTCAATAGTGAATGTTGCAAACGCAGCCGGAAGGACGTTAGTTGAACCCATTCATAGCTTGCAAGGTGCATCGAGCATCACCCATGCGGTTTTGAAACAGCCGGGAAGAAATGCTCTCCTACGAAACTCGCAATCTCAACACTTCATTGAAAGGCAAGCCTGACCTGCATATTGCCATCTTGACCGCACGATAAAAGTGGTGTCAACAAGACCCACCACTTCTTCAATGCCTCTCCGAAATCTCCCAATCTCCTGCCGCCTGAGTGGAGTGGTGTGGGTGGTATTTCCTTCCCGTTTCATGCTTCGCAATACGAAAGGCACCGGAATATACGTTCTAGCAACATTATGAAGCAGTACTAATTTCATGTCCGGGTAGAGTATACAGGGATCCTGGTGGAGCGTGTAAACATCCAGGTAGCCAATGAGTGCATCTCTATTCCTTAAAGTTGGTGCCCTGTTCGAAGGAAGAGAAAGATTACTCGAGCGTAGTCATTGCGCTAAGTCTACTTGAGCTAGTCAAAGCTGGAACTCACTTTCCAGCCGGCTCTGTGTATTGGCCAGGTGTTTATATCTGATCGGTGCTACGCGTCCTCATGTGGATGGCTGAAGCGGATGCGGGGTCAGATAAATAAGCACTTCAATATCACACTCGCTTGATTGACCGAGGAGTCTAGGTCACTGGTAAAGCCAACCACTATGAAGCCCCTGACTCAATAGCCTAGTTATAGCTACTACATGCAAAATAATAGTATCAGTTGGCTACTAACAAGGTCATTGTTGCTTCCAGAGGGCTGGAATGGCAGCCGCCGGACTTGGGGCCTTGTAAGGAACGATCTGCACATAAAGGGTGGGTCACCGCTGAAGAGCGAATGATGTGATGGATGCAGCTTTTGCAGTCATCTATCTGGCGGGCCGAGGCACTAACGCAGGTGCAACATCCATACTCCGTAAGTACGTAAGTTAACGAAAGACCTCCTTGCATTCCGCAGCCTCGATCTTCTTCCTCTCCCCTTCCCCCCTTTTAGTGCTCTTCCATCTACCCCAGCCCAACCATGCTCCAATCTCAAGGCTGGACAAGGAAGAGCTACCCCAGAATCTTGCCCCTAATTACCCGGCTGTGAGAGTCGTGTTGGGCAGCAGATGAAAATCCTCCTTTCAGCACGCATAATTCATAACTAAATACACCTACGGAGCCATTGCTGGGCCGTGTTTGGCTCCCTTTTCGGCTCTTCTTCCTCCGCATGTTGTTTCTTACGTTAAGGCTCATACTCGTTGTTGCTCCTTATTGATAGTCGTATGACTACTATATCAGAGGCATTGGGTATTTGGTACGCTACTCCCCACCTTGAGCGAGGAATCGATCACCAGCCGCAAACTCGGCAACGTGGCTGATCCCTGTCAGGCATTTTGGCCACCTCCACTGCACCTTTCCCGCCGTTGTTTCACGGAGGCCACTAAAGCGCAAGGATCTGGACTTCTGACGCGATAGTTTCAACGACCGTGTGTTGTGTGGCTGTCACGGGGTGCATTCATGAAGTTTGTTTGTTCTTCATTGTCCCGGGCTCAGAGCGCGCTCCTCACACGGTTCATCAAATTCATCAGCATCATTCGGAGAGCGTCTTTCGCAACCAATCATCCTGCTTAGGTCTCACCACGGCGTCTCTGAACATCCAAAGCGTCCGTTTACACGAGCAAATCGACCGTGGTTGCTGTGTACGTGCTAGGATCGACAGCTCTTCACAGCATCTTCTCGCTCACCATGGGGCGAAATCGAAGCCATGGAGCACTGTCACCGACTCCTCCTCGTTCAGTGGCCACGGCTAAAGAGGCGCCAACACCGCGACCAAAGCCACCAGATTCAATGTCTCGATCCGAATCTACCTTGCTTCTACCAGGGATTGCACGACGCCAGTCGAAAGCAGGACTTCGAGAACTGTTCTCCCAGAACAGACCGACAAGAACGCTAGCGACAACTTCGGAGAGCAATCAAACGTTATCCGACAATCACACGAATATCCTTTCGACCAAGAACATCGATGCTTCCTGGGCTCCTCCCCCTCTATTCCAAGCCTATCATCAATCTCTTAAGCACATCAGCCTTGAAGCTTCAACGCTTTCCGCTCCATCAATCATCCGCTTGAACGAGCAGAGAAGTACAACCCGACCTCACAATTCGGTGCAAAATACCCCAAGCATTCCAGCTGACAGCACATCAACTCCTCGACGGCCGCGCCGGATCTCGGCCTCGGTTGCGAACGCTGAATGGACTCGGAAGGTCTACGTCTTGACCACGTCTGGACAACTTTTACAGTATGCTGGAGAAGGAGCTTTTGACAGGAGACCTGAAAAGATTCTACAGCTTGGCAAGGACTCCGCAGCCTTTGCCAGTGATGCTATCGAAGGTCGTCACTTTGTATTGCATGTATCGCAATCTTGTAGTGACGATGGAGAAGCAGATCTAAACTCATCCAAAGGTATTTTATCTCGGATAGGTATCAGGACCGCAAGCGCTCGTCGTTCAGCCAAGGTCCTCCTGATGGTTTTTGAGACTCCAGAAGATCTTGACTCATGGTTATCGGCCCTGCGAAAGATGATTGGAAGCCTTGGAGGGCGTCCATACAGCCCTGAAATTTTTAGTTTCGGACCAAAACCTTCTGCGCAGCCAGCAGTCAGCCAGCGTTATCTAGTTCAAAAGGATGCATGTCAGTTATCTCAAGAACTCGGGTCGGCAGAGTCGATGGAAATAGCCATTGAAGAACGTCTATCCACGAAGAGTTCCACGTATTCGGCAACAGACCTCGAAAGACTCCGGAATTCGAAACATTCCAACACCTCATTTGTTGCAGAGACACCGACTAGTCTTCTCGATTCGGCTCCTTCATCACCAGCCCAAGAAAAGTTTGCTATGACAGAGGTTCCATATTTAGAGCTTCCTGATTTAGGTCCTACCTCTTTAGTCGATTTTTCTCAACATGGCAAGAGACAATCCCGACTCTCGTTGATGTTTGCCGAGATCACGAGGCGCAGTTCTATTGATGCGAAGCCAACAGTAGCAAGAAATTCTCGACAAGGTTCGCTGCAAGCACGGCCAGCTGCACGAAGAAACTCCTCCATGCCTCAGATTGAGCAGGACATGGATCAGGGTTCTGATCAGATAGCTGAGGAGGTGCAACAGCATGGCGCCCCACCAAAGGACCAAAACACTCAAATGGATGAGCGCCGAGTTTCTACGGTTGCTCCATTATCAACATTACTCTCTCTCCGACATACTGCACCTGAGTTGCCCTCGAACCTATTTTCGTCCACATCCGAATCTATTCGCCAATTACCTAAAAGGTACTCCTCTCTGGAGTACTCGCGGAGTTTTAGGCAATCACACTTGCCCACGATGGCTTTGTTCAAGCCGCCCTCGCTGGACATCGACGTTCGTCGTCCCGCCAGTATGCAGCTCCAAGCCGAGCCAATGTCTGTAACGCAAATTCCCGCACGCCCGCAGAGCCGCTACTCTTCCGCTCGAGAATGCACAAGACCAGCAGAGGCCATACAGAAGCATCGCATTGATGTCAGATTCTCGGTGGAGGCGTGTAAGAGAAATGTGAACACGACTTTCGGACCTCCTGCTGGTCCTCCTCCAAGCTGTCCGCTGCCCGCAGTACCCAGGGCTGCGTTACCTCTGCGTCGGCAGTCCCTGGCAGCAAAAGATATAACGTTACCCCAAAGTTGGGTTAAAAAAGCTTCTGACTTTTTCTGACACTGAATGTTATTTGCACCGTTGTTGCTGTGATCTCGGAAGTCGGCCACCACAGCTGTACGACAAAATTTTATGATACCCAAAATATACGATGTATGTTCACGATGCAAAACCAAACAAGCATTTGACATCTGCATAATGAAAAATCCCTCGGCGATTCCATCGCACACCTCTTTGATAGTACTAACCCGGAGGTTTGGGCTTGGCATGCGGAGACGATACGTAATGTGGATTTGTCAATTTGTAGTAAATGAAGTCCCCAGTTATCAAGAGGTCGTTTAATCGTTAAGATCGTTTCAAGCCAGCAGACCGTAGGACATTGTACTGCCGTGATTTGACAGCTTGATAATCGTCTATATCCATCTTCTTCTACGGGCTCAGCTGATAAAGAACTTCCCTTTTTTGCCCATCGCAAAAGTGTTGCACTTCCTTGGCACGCACTTCAGAGTTGCTGCTGCTTCAGCTGTTCATACTGGATCTAAAGATATCAAGCAGAATAATAAGAACGCTATGTCATTCAGTAGCTATAGATCTGCTGGTTTACAATTACGCTTCTTTTCCTGTTCTAAAAGCCTAACTCTTATAGAATGAGTAGATAATCTTTTATATAGAAAGTATACCTACTTAATAAAGACTCTTCTTATATAAAATCTATATCAAAAGAATCAGATAAAGCTTAGCTATTTATTAATAGTAGTATTATAGATTCTGGATCCTTATACAACGTTCTGTAGCTGTTTGAACAAAACAGAGGAGCAGCAGCTCTACGGCATACGCTAAGGATTTGCAACACTTTTGCAACAGGCAATAAATATCAAGCCTCCTCTGTCACTATCTATTGTTGCAGCTCCAGTCCGATTCTCCCTTGCTTCTATGGCACCCCCCTCCGTGAAATCTGGTGATCCTCGTAATGGCTTTGCCCATATTCTCCGTCTCAACAGGCTGCGCGCTCCTAGTCCTTGCATTATATAGATACGTCATCTACCCTGCTATTGTCTCTCCTCTAGCCAAGATACCCAATGCGCATTTCACTTCGTCCATATCGCCAGCATGGATTCTCTGGACTCGATTTCGAGGCAGAAACAATGTATCTACATACAATGCTCATCGGAAACATGGGCCAATTGTACGACTTGCACCCAATGAGATCTCCGTCAATTGCGTGGATGGTGGAATCCGAACGATTTATGCAGGAGGAATGGAGAAACATAGATGGTATCCAGACCAATTCACTGCTTATGGGTAAGAAGTAAGAGCATTTGTTAATTGTCATGCTGAGACAAAGGCAGTGTAGTCAATATGTTCTCCACAGTAGAACAACATGGCCATTCTGCTAGAAAACGCATGTTGTCAAACGTGTACTCAAAATCGTTTCTCCAAGGCTCGCCACAGATTACAGAAAACTCTGTGAAATTGCTGAGGGACCGGTTTCTTCCCTCGCTGCAGGAAGCGGCGGAGCGAGGCACTGCGGTGGAAGTACACGAAATGAACAATGAATTCACAATGGATTTCATCTCTGCTTACCTGTTTGGCATTGCAAACTCAACTAAGTTCTCCATCAATCACGTGGAAACCCGAGAGTTTATGGTTCCGTATCACAGTCGGAGGCATTATGAGTTCTACTCACAGGAAGTCCCAGGATTGAAGCAAGTCACCAAAAAGATTGGCTTGCCTATAGTGCCTCAATGGGTCGATGATGCGAACGAAAGGATTGAAGCTTGGTTCTTGAAGATGTGTGACGGTGCCAACTCGTATTTGAACGGCACAACATCAACTGGGGCTGAGCCTGTGGTTTACAAGCATCTCAAGGCCGCACTAGAGAAGAATCAAGCAAAGGGGTTAGGCACGTACGCAATAGATCGCATGCGCCTTGAAATCGCCTCGGAGTTGCTGGATCACCTTGGGGCTGGGCATGAGACCAGCGCAATAGCGTTGACCTACCTGTTTTGGGAGATGTCCCAACATCCGGATCTGCAACGAAAGCTTCATGATGAAGTTCTTGTCCTTGAACCCCGAATTCTCTGGCCTCCTGAGAGGAAGCAGGAGTTCGATTTGCCGTCCTCGAAGTCCATCGATGGGCTTCCCCTGTTGCACGCCATCATCATGGAAACCTTGCGTCTGCATGCACCAATTCCAGGCATAGAGCCTCGAGTCACACCAAATGGTGGTTGCACTCTTGCTGGCTACAGCAATATTCCCGCCAATGTCCGCGTAAGTGCCATGGCATATGCTCTTCATCGCAATGAAGACGTATTCCCCGAGTCGGAGAAATGGAGAGTTGACAGATGGCTCAAACCGACCGACTCACCAGAGTTAAAGGAGATGTTGCGCTGGTTTTGGGCATTTGGTAGTGGCGGGAGGATGTGTATCGGGAGTAATCTGGCAATGCAAGGTAAGACAGGCTTTTTGCACAGTCAGGAGCTCATATGCTGATACATTGCGATAGAGATAAAGCTGGTTGTAGCTGCCGTTTACTCCAACTACACAACGAGCATCATCAGCGATGAAGGCATAGAAGCCATAGACGCCTATACAACAAGGCCGCGCAGCAATCAGCTTATTTTGAAATTTGAACACGTCTAGATCATTCTCGCAATGAATCCATCTTTGTGAGGTTTGTCCAGTGTGTCCGCTTCTCCAACACCAATCTTGTGACCTCGAGATCATGCATTGCAGGGAAGCTTGTGGGCTGATCGTGCTTTGATGCATGCTGATTGTCCGCACAGCTGTTCTGCTCATAGGGCGGCATGACCTACTTATACTCGTTGGATCCTGAAACATTGCTGCATTTTTGCGATTTTCACGAGGTTAGAAATCTGCTAGCGCTGCGCTAGCTATCAAGCGGCGCCACTCATAACTCTCTCTCAGGGCACTGCGGTAGAAGGTTTTCACTCGGGAACTCGCCGACAGTGCTTAACTGAACCGAGGTCGATCTTGGGTTCCAGGTTAACCAATTTAGACGCACTATCTAAGACATCCACAGGGCCGAATCAACACTGCAGGGTTTACAGATGAACACTGACATGGGCATCTATCATTTAATCGTCTATCATGATCCAATACTAGTATCCTAGTACAATGT
This sequence comes from Endocarpon pusillum Z07020, assembly GCF_000464535.1. Lineage (NCBI taxonomy): Eukaryota > Fungi > Ascomycota > Eurotiomycetes > Verrucariales > Verrucariaceae > Endocarpon > Endocarpon pusillum. The sequence goes on from NW_006913585.1 coordinate 23,849, forward strand.
GAATATCAGTAGATGAGAAATGTTATGAGCCCAGCTCCTCAAATCGTGCCTGTAATGTTAGTGGTCGTCTTTCTCATGATCCTTGGTGTATCATTGGAAATGGAACGATTGAATCAATAGTGGTTGCAGCAGCACGGGAAATTGACTCTGAAACATTGACTCTAAGGGCAGGGTTTGGCCGGGTTCGCTTGTGCTTATCGCATGTAGCAGCACCTAAATTCATCCTCTACTATCTTGGAGCTTGTGCGAATCGGGGCACGATTGTTAAGTAACCTGCAGTCCCAATTGGGCCCGTGCATCTCCGCCGTTACACAGCTGCATCGCCGCACCGCCGTCCTCATTTTTTCTTTCTGATTCCTCGACACTGTCTTTGGCTTGTGTTGGATACCTCCATTCTTTCGAGCAGCAACAGAGTCTCTAACGGTCTTTCCTTAGTAGTCACGGACTGCACAAGGCTCACTGAGCAGTACCATCGCTTTCTGCTGCGCACCTCAATATCAAGAACAGCGCAGCCTTGAGAGCCCGCAGAACGGATTCGTCCCTCCAGTGTAATTGACGCATTGACTCTTCCATCTATACGATACTCTACGAGACCTCTTTACACCCCCCATGGGTTACTGAGCGACCGCCAGCATATGCGACCATCCATTTTCTCCTCAGCGCTTTCACCAGCTAATTTCTAGACCCGTCTTTATCCTTCAAGTCATGCCCTGGCGGCCACTTCCGCGTATCGCCTTTGCAGTTGCTACATATCCATTCCAGCCCTCCTCTCCGTCAGATCTACCTCTCGAGCTCGGTGATGAGCTTTACATAATTGAGCAAGGTGGAAAAGATGGTTCTTGGTACCGTGGCTACCTGGTGGCGCCTCCATGTCTGCTTGCTGGCCTCACTAGTGTCAAAGGCCAGACCCTGGAAGCACGGGTTTTTTCTGGCATCTTTCCAAAATGTTGTGTGGAGGTTCGAGAGGAACTGGGGGAGACGGATCTGGCACGAAATCAGCCGGCTGGAGATATTGGTGCTATGAAGCATACTGATATGACTACAAGCGGAATGCAAGATACTTGGGGGCCAGCACAGCTAGAGAATGGAGGGGAAATCAAAGTCACGGGCAGGATGGATTCCAGAAAGAGCTTGGATATGACAACGAACACCAGACGGGCGCGGCCGAAGGATCCTAGATTAAATGGTAATGAACAAGCTCCATCTCAAAAAAGCCCCGGGTCACCGGTTACACCAGAAACATGGCCTACAGATCGTCCTCATACCTCCAAACCCCCTGCGCCAGTCCCCATGCTCAAGATTGGGGACGAGACGCCTACCTCGGTACGAGAGCCTCTGGTTGACGAAATCGCATCTTGCCTGCGAGAATGGCATTCTACAAATCTACATGAGCTGCTCCTAAACCGGCAGTATGGCTCCTTGGAGAAGATGTCTACCATAGTCTCACAGTTGGATCTGGCGCGGCGGCAGCTTCTCCACGATGTTCTCACTGCGCAAGAGCGATCTGTTATTCGAGAGCAGACGGCATGGAACCTAGTTAAGGGCAACAAGATGCTGAGTGGTGAGGTGATTGTTCGAGATCCTGCACAGCGAGGGCGACTTTTGACAGGTGACGACTCAGCAATCGACATGACAAAGCTACAATCTGTAATGAGTGTTCTCGAAACTGGCCAGATTGCGCACCCTGAAGGTCTTGGTCTACATCATTTGTTATTAGAAGTCAAGGGCATTCCTGGGGCAGATTTGGACACTGTGACGATAACAATGGCTTTGTGTCGTAAAGCAGAAGACGGCAAGCTGTCGCCCTTGTCCGAGACGTTTGCTCTAGATATAGCACCATCTGAGTCCCTAGCCAGCATGGCACGAAGCAGTAAGCTCAAAACACTCTTTACTGATTTAAGTGCCGGAGATATTGGTGATCTCGGTCAAGCTCAAAAACAGCAGCTTTTTCTTGTCGTCAAGGTCAAGGAAAGTCAGGCCCCAAGAGCACGCTCAAATACGAAGGGCAAGGCCAACGCTAGCGAAAGTGTTCTGACGACCAAGAGCCCAAGCGCCTTAAATAGTCCCCCGCTGGACGGTTCAAAGGGAGGACGGCGAAGTCTTATGTTTGGAGTAAAGAGGAATAGGGCCGGCTCGAAAGAAGGCATTGGCTCTGTATCAGATGGTAGAATGACGCCTCAACCGGAAGAACGCTCTTCTTCAGCCACGGTTGAGGCACGTAATGAAGCTCCATCGCGGAACAAAGTGGCTGGTCCGCCTGTTGTGCGTACTGTAGGTGTGGGTTTGCTAGAGATTGGTGCGCTAATGAGACAAGACAAGGATGTTGAGCAGATCCTTAACATCTGGTCACCTGCAGCTGTGCATGACGAAGAGGACGAATACAGACATACTTTCGACAAGAACATCACCAATATCCTACCCAGCCCAACAGGAAGATACATTCGGTTGGACAAAGCGTCTCGGGTTCATGTCCACCTTCATCCATTGGTCGGATCTGACGCGGACACGCTAGTGCGAACAAATCCTACTTCTATGCATATGGTCACTCGGACGCAGAAAATTGGGTTCTCGGAAGCACCCACCAGACCCAGATCAGATATTTATCTGACGCTTTCTGAAGCCAGCATGCCACGAGATGCCCTTCTTTCACATCCAGAATTTGGCCTCGTACCGATCTCAGGCGCTTCTACTATGCGAAACCTTCAACTCACCATGGAGGTACGTGACGGGGCTGGCAAGCGAATCGAACATTGTATCTATCCTTCTTCTAACAGTACCGGTTTCACCGCCTGGCGGACCACTGTCACCGAGGTCGGTACGCAATGGGACCAGACAATTTGTCTGAAAATACCCAAAGACAAGGTTCCTGGATCACACTTGATAATGAGTGTAGCGGATGCACCTGAGTTTCCCTTTGCGCTGAGCTGGATGCCTCTTTGGGATCAGCAAGCTTTCCTGAAAGACGGCAATCATACTTTGATCATGCACGCATACGACAAGACAACATCGAGTATCGTCAATGGCAAAGGCACCTACTTGTCTCTTCCCTGGGACTCAACAGGAAAGACGATGGTCTCAAAGGACGAAAGTGTGACTGGTCCTGTTGCGACATTGGTCGTAGAAAGCAATCTCTGTAGCACAGAGTATTCTCAAGACCAAGTCATTCTAGGCTTGATCAACTGGAAGCAGCAGACATCCACGGAACTGATGGACCTTTTGAAGAAGATTGTTTTCGTGCCCGAGATCGAGATCGTGAAGCAATTGAGCGATGTATTTGATGCTCTTTTCGCCATTGCCGTGCACAAGTCAGGAGAAGCTGATTACGAGGACATTGTCTTCAATGATCTTGTGACCGTCCTGGGAATCGTGCACGATAGAAGATTCAAACTCGGTCCACTGGTCGACCAATATGCGAGAAATAGGTTTGATTTTCCATTTGCGACTTCATGTCTGATGAGAAGCTACACCAGACTTCTCAGAAACGCCACAGTTCCGCAACAAGCACGTTACCTTCGGGCTGCTTTCAAGGTCGGACAGCACATACTCAAGTTCATAATCATTGCGAGAGAACAGCAGAAGCTCAAAGAAGAAGGAATTGGCATTACTGGTATCCAGAAAAGTTTTACCGAGGAAATGCAGTCGATCTTTCAGGCCCTAGAGAATTTAATGCGAAATCAAGCTCCAGTCCTTATTGGGAGCAAGACCTTGGTTGTTCAGCATTTTCACACATGGTTGCCCGAGCTCCTTGCGGCGTTCCCCAAGGACGAGGCAGTTGACATAGCTATCCGTTTCGTTGACTCTTGTGAAGACGTCACGGGTCGACTTGTTCTCTATAAGATTATTCTCATCCTAAATCTCACTCAGCTTGACGATTTGTTCTCGGCGCCATTGGACCGGCAAATTCTGATAGAAAACACCTTTTCATGGTTATCGCCATACTGGGGTGCAACAAGCCAGGTCACCGAGCAATGGAAAGATCAGGTCCGTCTCTGTGGGTCAGTGGTAGCCGAGTTACTGCGCCAGCCAGACTCCATCCTTTACGATTTCATGCCGAAAATTGTTGCCTCATACTGTGCGATTGCAGCACAGGGGACAACTGAAAAGAGCTCGCTGTCATTTCTCTTTTCCAAAACCTATCCGTTCGCCTCGAAACAGATCAATGGCAAGCAAATTTTCGACGAGGCACTATTAGAACTGGCTGCGTTGATGTCTTCAATCGCTAAGATACCTCCTCCTGCATCGATCAAACTTCCTGACCAGGAACTATCAACGTACATTCTATCCACCCTTGATGCTCAAAGATCTGTGCTCGAGTGCACTGCGTATCCCCGGTCATGGTTGAGTTTACACATCTACCACCACCGCTCTACCATGCAAGCTCTTGAATACATGTACAATCTACTTGCAAGTTCATTTCTGCCACCTCCCGATCTTGCAGAGCAATTTGATATGGAGATCTGGAAAGCTTTCTTCATGACACTGCTCAAGCTAGTTAGCAGTGACGCACTAGCCCTCGAGACATTCCCTGAGCAGAAGCGAAGGGCTGTCTGGAAGATTGCCGGAGACGTTCGTGAACAAGGTGCGAACCTTCTCAGACGTTGCTGGGAGGCAATAGGCTGGGAGACAAATTCTGATGAGCTTCGAAGATATGGTCTTGGAAGGTCAGGAGGCTACCAAGTCCAGTACGTTCCCAGTCTTGTGTACCCGATCGTCGAGCTTTGCTTAAGTGCCCATGAGGGACTGCGCCGAGTGGCTGTGGAAGTGTTGCAGACGATGATCGTTAGTGAATGGGCTTTGAGTGAGGACTTGGGCCTGATCGAAACAGAAATGATAGCCAGCTTGGATCTTATCTTCAAAAGCAAGAACATCAACGAAAGCATTACCCAGAAGCTATTTATTGGAGAATTGCTTGACCTATTCGAGCCAATTGCCAATCTTCCCGACGACGCTCTCTGGCTTGCGCTTAAAGAGCTTGTGGCGACGATCGACGAGCTAATGGACCTCCTTGTTGCAGCTCATGGGGACTCGGTTGAGTCTAGCTTGGATACGTTGAGGTTAATGGAATTCATGAAAGACATGCAGAAGGAAGATATATTCATTCGCTACGTACATGAGCTCGCCAGAATGCAGGAAGATGCACGATATCCCACCGAAGCTGGACTGGCTCTTCAATCGCATGCCGACCTGTATACCTGGGATACAAGCAAAGTTCTGCCAGCCATTGGCAATCCGCCGTTCCCAGAGCAGACCTCCTTCGAGCGTAGAGAAGCACTGTATTTCAACATGATTGAGCATTACGAGGATGGCAAAGCTTGGAATCTCGCACTGGCCAGTTACCAGGAACTCGCAAATCAGTACGAGCATACCACATTCGACTTTTCAAAACTTGCTCGCGCACAACGATCTATGGGCAAGATCAACGAGGCCATTGCCACACAAGAGAAGCAGTATCCCAGGTACTTCCGAGTACACTATCGTGGACTCGGCTTTCCATCTTCAATCCGTGACAAACAATACATTTTCGAAGGTTCACCCAATGAGCGAATGGCCACATTTACAGATCGCATGCAAAAGCAATATCCTAGTGCCTCGGTCACTCAATCCAATCAAGCTGAAAACTCCGAAGGACAATACCTACAAGTATCAAGTGTCAGTCCATATCGACATCTAAATCACCCCATTTATCAGCGCTCTAGGGTACCACACTCGATTCGAGAATACATCCTTGTGTCAATGCCACATCAGTTCTCTGTAACCTCAAAGAGACCTGCTACTGGCACAGATGTCAAGGAACAGTTTGTTGAGAAGACTGTCTACACCACGGCAGAACCTTTCCCTAACCTACTTCGAAGGAGCGAAGTCCTTGCTACTGAAGAACTCAGTCTCACTCCCCTGCAGACAGCTCTCGAGCGGACATGGCGGAAGACGGCCGATCTTTTGGCTCTGGAAAAGCGAGCCATGGCTGGCGAAGATCCAAATAATGGAGCGTTGACCGAAGCTCTCAGCCAGCTTCTCATTCTCGATTCGTCCAATGGAACTTGTGTTGCCCATTACCGGCAGTTCTTGCCAAACCCAGAAGATAAAAGGAACAGAAGACAAGATGAGGGCGGCGAAGATGCCAATGAAGACGACAACAAACAAGCTGATGACTCACCCAGTCCGCCAGATCCTCTACTTCATGCTCTTCAGGTGGCGATCTCTGATCACGCGACAGTAATACAGCACTGTCTCAGCCTCTACACACGACCTTCTCTTCAGGCGACGCGCACAGATCTGTCTAGGCTTTTCGAACAAGCTTATCCAGAGGATGTTCGCCTACCAACTCCACCATCTCGCTCTCAGGCGCAGCCACCAGAGCTGCATTTTCCAAACACCTCAGATCATCAGTCTCGGAAAAGCTCTTCCGAGACTACCAATCGCCTTGGCCCCGGCTTCAGTCCAGAGAGACCTGCGTCGGCAATAATGGGTAAATTAAGCCTGACCACTCTTACTCAGCTTCGAAACGCTGACCCAAACCGCGCCGGCAGTCCCGAACCCAATATCGAAAGTGGCGGACGTAGATCCCGCTCGGATCGCTCGAACCATCGTCTTAGCCTGAACTTTTTGAGAAATACAAAGGGCAGTCTGACACCGGAACAGCTCCAGGAACCCGGCCCACGGCGTGGTGAAAATGCGAGACCGCACCCGCAACTTCACTCAGAGGTTATTGAGGAATCGAGAAGTCTCTCCCTTAGAGGAGGCTATGATCGAGTAGCTGGTGACGATAGAAGCGGAGCAATCATGCCTAGAGCGAATGGCATCACCAAGGATGTGCCGCTTCCGGAGGCTTCCACCTCGACCACCATGCCGCAATTCAATTCCGCAGGAGATACCTCGGCTGACGCAGTCAGAGCATCCACTCCGCCATACGACAATGTCGACCCAGACACGCTGATCACCACCCCGTCGCAGGAACGTTCTGCTAGCCTGGATCAAAAGCGTGTCAGCGTGAATGGCAAGGACTCGCGTCCAAATGGTCTACCTTTGGATGGTGCGAGCAATCCTCCAGCCGTCAGCAGTACGACTAACAAGAGGCACTCTTTTATCGAAACAGTCATCGGGTCTCTGACAGGCGGGAGAACAAGCACAAGTGAAAGAGCGGTATCAGCACCTGAGGACTCTCCAGAGGTGAGCAGCTTTGTTGGGCCACGGTCGCCTCTTAGGAGGAGCGAGTCGCATGAAGATTTCGAAAAGAGACTGACTGATAGTCTTGGGGCTGACATAAACTCCGAACGGTTCGCCAAGGCCAGTCAGGCTTCCGACAGCAAGCGACACGATCTGGACCAGGACGGAGCCGCAAATGGGCAGTCCAGGCCCAATACAGGCACCAGCGGCGTCACCGACAAGAGCGAGGTGAGCAATCCCGGGAAAGATAAAAAGAGGACCAGTTTACTTGGCAAATGGGGCAGGAAGCCAAGCAGGGAATCACCGCGCAGTGCCTCGCCCACCAAAGGCGGTGATAAACGCGGCCGCAGGCAAAGAGGTAATAATAGTAATAATGTTGGGAAGGTGGTTGAGGAATAAAGTAAATGAAGCTGGAGGCTCGCTGCGCATAGGGATTTTCGTTTCTTGGCCACTGGATGCATAATTGTTTGGATTCTCATTAAAGGACTCCCCATCTTGTGGATGATGCTGGGGTTGATTGATGTGGCTTGTACGGGAGGAGAAGGGCATATTGCCAGTCCGGCTTGATTTGCTCGTTGCTTCACTTGCTTCGCTGCTCGCTCCCCCTTTTTTTGGTTCATTTTCATGTATAAAGAAATCGTTTCACCAAACTAACCCCTACTGCTACTGCTACTGTCTCTGTCTGGATATAAGACAGAAAGAAAGGAAGGATGGCAGACACGGACAGGAGGAAATCCTTTGATAGTAATTGCTAAGGTAGTCTAACTCGGTTGCTATTGGCTTGGCTAGAGGTCCGAGTATTGGTATGGGTACGGATATATAGATCATAACGAGCCCTGTTGGTTTTTTCGTGGATATGTGATTTCCTGCTCCTCATGTGGTTGACTGTTGACGTGGTAAGGAGGTAATGTGAGGCTATAGAGATTGATGCTTGTGATTTTGGGGTATCTGTTCTGCTCAACTCTTTCTCCGGCCGTTACCAGCACCAGCACCAGCACCAAAACCAGTACCGCTCCTCTCACCTCCTCAATAGATTAGCTTTTCATCTCCTGGTCATCCGCAGCTAGCACTTATTGCGCGCACACGCCCTCCTTTGAATGCCACTTCCAGCCGCTCATACCACGGAGGGGACTCTCATAGCGCCAAGCCTGAGGGCTGCTTCCTTGACGAGCAGATGGTCAGGACTGCAAGTGGAAATGCTCTTCTTTTTCCTTTTGATCTGTAGAAGTCGAGACTTCTACTCTGGAATCTCAGGATGTTCTGCTTTGATGTGCTCATGGCTACTGTTTTTGAGCCTCATGGGCAGGCGATATCAGTTTCTTTGGTTACCTTTTCTTGGTTTAAAGTGGGGAAGGGTAGAGGGTTAGGGTGTGATGGGTCCTTGACTTGTGAGAATTTGTCTTCGGAATTGGTACATCAAGCTCAAGTATGAATATGAGTGAGGCAGGTGTGTAGGATTAGAACGAGTCTTCTTCCTTTGCCGATGCAGAACTTTCACAAGCATGTTCTCGTGTCTCCTCGAGCATGTGAAAACCCTATATCTGCACGATCTTTTACGGATATCGCTTCTTCAGAATACTTGAGTAAATATGAGCAGGTTCTTGATTCTTCACTGCAGGGGTTTCATCATGGAGGAGAAACCGAGAGTTCCCACGGCTGCCGTTTCATTCCATGCTCATGCTGTAACTTCATCTTCTGCTCCTCATGTGGGGGCTGAAGAAGCTGAAGGATGATATGAATGGATAATCACTACTATTCCTTAGTGCGGAACGGAATATTCCTTCCGTACTCGAGTAGATTGAGTGTGACGTATGACCAATGGATCAGCACATCGCGAAGCTTCTCTCGCCCCCAAAGAACGTTACTTTGACTTGCTGTTGCAGAAGGGGTCATTCTTGGAATAAGTGGTCCACTGTGGGGTCGACCAGGGCAAAAAGGAGGAAACAATAATGGGTTGGATTAAGATAAGGTAAGAGGTCTTGTTCTGACTCGAGTAAAGCAGATTATCTAATACTGCAGGGCCGTTCCGTAATATGATATGCAGCGGAGAAATGCGGGGTGGAGAAGCTGAGCGGAACCGAAGAACCGAGGTGGGGGCTAGAAATGGTGAAACGCTAAGCCTTGCTAATAAAACAGGCCATTATATACTATCCACCATTCTGACATTAAATGGACCCGTTTTTTCATTGGTCAATGAGGCCCACCAGCGTAAACCAAATACGGTTAGTTCCCGCAACCTTAAACCTTAAATTTTCAGTTCCCCTATGAGGCAGTAAGAGGATAGGAATATACCTATTGAGCCATAGCAAATGGTTCAAAAACGCCATCAAGAGGAGATTTCAGGACCTACTGATACTATCGAAGCTGCTCCATTGGCTAAGGACTGCCCTCGACCCAAAAGAGCACGAATTCAGAGCCGAAAAGCTCAAGAAAATCAAGCACAAAGTCAGCTAGTCGAAGTACTTTCCTTGCGGCCTACTTGTACGACTCTAAGCGAACAACTACGCAGTGAACATTCACCATCTACTGGAAATAACCTATCTCAATCAAAACGCCGACAGCCACCAAATCGCCAAAACAGCTCCCAGAGAGCTAGCAAATCTATACAGCATAGCAAAGAGAAGGAAGATTGGCAGAAACAAGTTGAATCTACTCAGAACAAGCCAAAAAAGCTGCAAATTCTTGCCGAGCAAATAGGTCCTTATCAACCTTACCCAGAGAAACTGAACGTTCCGATCCCATATACGCTAGGGCACTCCAAACTTCCTCTGTATGAACATAAGCCAATTAATCTATTTTATTGATTTGTTCTGAATAAGCTATTTGTAGATATCACAGAGCATACTAATAAATACGCATTTGAAGAGAGATCTCAAGAATTCGATCAAAATCAACGAGAATAGATAGATATAACAGCTGCAGATATTGGAGGTTATATTAGTGCTTTACTTCTTATTAGCGTACAGCCAGGCAGCAGAGATCTCGCCTACTATTAGCACCAGAAGGAGAATTATCCTTATTAGCTAGTTGCTGAGTACATATCCATATACAGATTCCAGCAGATTTCGAGATATCTTAAGCTCAATCAACTAGGACCTCTTTCTGATAATCAATAGTACAAAAAGGTTGAGCCTCTTGCTACTTAGTTTCGAAATGCTACAACTCTGCAGGTGTACAAATTACTATAGAATCTCTTTATTAATAAGTAATTAGTCAAATTTAAAGGACGTTTAAAGCACATAATTCAGATGAATTCAAAGGCTGCTAGCCAGGGATACAAGATCTATAGCCTTTATTACTCTAACAGCTATATAATTGATTTCAGATTCAGCAGTGCTATAGAAAAGGTAGCTGAATTAGATCAGTATCCTGATTTCTCTCAGAGTAAGGCAATTATACTAGATTTCGCAGAGACCCTTTTAGCTCGATTTCTACGCCCTAGGCTATTTTACGTTCTACATCTAGATAACTTCTTTACAACTCGCAAGCTTTATCAATAGCTATATGAGCTTGGGATTGGTGCTAATGGAACAGCAAAAGCAGGGTCAGGGATACCAAAAGAGCTGGCTTATCTCTGAGATGTAATAATGAAGCAAAATGACTATGAAGAGTAGTTTAATTGCGTGATTAGCAGCGTTAATTGTATCGCATTTTGTGATATGGCTTCTAAGGCATTTATGACCACTGTTCATGATCCTACTATAGAGGAATATACCTATTTCGAGAGAACTAAGCGTCCTGGGGCCTCTTTAAAGTTCGCTGTGGATGCAGAAACTGCAAATCTTGCAAACTCTATTAATACGGCGAAATTTACGC